>NW_006775554.1:1735227-1737357 GCF_000442215.2 Lipotes vexillifer
CCTGCTTCCAGACCATGGTAACCGCCTGGGGGACTGGGCCACTCCCTCTCCAGCCCTCAGGCTTTGGCCAGAGCTGTCCCGGCAGCGGCCCTTCCCCTCCTAGAGACCGCAAGCTGCCAGGGCCCAGGGACAGCCGGCTGCGGCTGCGGAGAATTTCTGAGGTTGCTGCTGAGAAGCACTCTCCCCTGAGGCAGATGCCGTTTCAACAGAGATAAAGAACTCAGGCAATTGGTTTTATAACCAAGGGAGCAGGGCCTTCCTCTGGCAGCAAGAGGTGACTTGCAGACAGGAACTCAGGACTCACAATCTGAGATGTACTAGCAGGACTTACAGATGGGGATGAGGGAAAGGGTCCTCCTATGTGCCCCTAGAGGGTCACAGTCGGCCCTCTGGACTCTTCAGATAAATGCACGAGTTCACGTTGCAGGTTGCGTGGACCTTCTTGGAGGAGGGGTTGCCTGAGAACACAGCCCTCAGAGGACTCCCGGGGCAGGGGACACAGCCTGGGCAGGGACTAGTGAGGTCAGAACCAGGCTCCTAAGAAGAAGGGGGCATCTGTGCACTGTCTGCTATTGACTGTGATTCTACCTCTATCTGTGAGAATAAGAGATGTCCGTTCAAACAACTTCTTACCTTTCCCCTGTTCATAGTAGACCTTGGTCTCCATACCTAGGGGGGTACTTGTGGTGATCAGGCAACAATTTGGGGACCCATTCACCTCTCCAGGTTCTGCTATGACAGACCCCATTGCCTGGTATCCCCATGTCTGTCTCCTCTGCTTTAAGAGCATGACCTTCTCAGAAACGGGACCCAGCTTACTCAGCTCTATACCTCATCTGTGAGCCTTTCCCAGGTACCAGGCACTGTGGCGGGGCAGGGCAGGGGGCAGGGGGGGAGATGAGGCAGAGCCTAAATGCAAAGAGTTACAAAGTTAATTCTTGCTTTGGGAGCTTCTAAGGGCCAAAGGCCTGGTGTCTTGAAGATGCTTTAAGGGAGTTTTCAAGATTATTTTGACTCTCTCCAGTTCTCACCCTACATCCTGATTGTAGAGCCCAACCCCTGTGCGAGATGGGACACTATTGCAAGTTGCGTGTACCTTAAAGCTTGGGGCTTGCTCTCTTCTCCAACACCACCAAGTCCTGTGCTCTGCTAAGTTAGACTGAGTCCCTCCAGCCTAGGAAGACGCAGAACTGGGTTTGGGGCGGGTTTTCTCAGTGCAGACCATAGCCAGGCATAGAACTACCTGTTGTGAAAGGGGTAGAGCCAGAACCCAGCCCCTTCCCTGTTCTAAGTAGTCTCTTGATACATTTGGGGCTAAGATCCCAGCTTTGTCACTTTCTGGCTGAGTGGCCTTGGGAAAATTACAAAACCTCTTGGTATCAGTCTCCTCATTTGTGAATGAGCTACGTCCAAGGTTGCTATAAGGAGGAAATGAGATTATACATGAGAAACACTTAACACAGTGCTTGGTACCTGGTAAACGCTCATAGATGCCGGTTATTCACTTCACAAACATTTAGCATTGGCCTTGGCCTGGACCAAGTACTGAGGTATAGTGCTGGGTAAGCTGGGTCCTGTTTCTGAGAAGGTCATGCTCTTAAAGCACAGTAAACAGACATGGGGATACTTACAAAACAATGCAATGGGGGGCTGTGATAGCAGAACTTGGAGAGGTTGTTGCCTGATCTTCATAGGGGCATCTATGTTTTGGGTGCAGGGATGATTTCCTGCTGGGGCCCATTCCCTGAATCCCAGACAGTCTCCCTACCACAGGTCATCAAGGGAAGGAACATTCTAGGCAAATGTGTGCAGTATTCCCCTGTGTGGCTTTGGCCCACCAGCCTCTTGTTGGGGTCTGCTGGTGACGAGGGGCTACAAGAACATTGTTCACTCCACTGCAGGCAGGACTAAGAGCTGAAATCGTGTTTGCCAAAGTATAGAGCGCTCACTGCCATGCAGAATGGTCCTGGGTAGCTCAAAGGGGGATTTTGGGTGGTGCACGGATTTTAAATTACATTCTTTTCAGTTCACTTTATTTTCTTCTGAGTACCTCGAAGAGAAAGTTTCTGTTTGGTGCTAGCATGGCCATTAACATCTTTTTAACACTTGACTTTTTTTTTTTTTTTTTTT
>NW_006775554.1:1737603-1738065 GCF_000442215.2 Lipotes vexillifer
CCCCTGCATCGGCAGGCAGACTCTCAACCACTGCGCCACCAGGGAAGCCCAAACACTTGACTTTTTAATGAAGAGAGAAGACCAAGCTTCAGGTTCTGAGCTTTGGCAAGTAGCAGTTTCTAAGTCGCTGTTTTGCTTTTATTTTCTATATATTTTTACAGATTTCTTTCACTTACGACAATATAAAGTCTTTTCATTTTTAAATTTTGAGGTATTATAAGACAAATATAGAGAAACCACACACAATTGATGTTTTAATAATGAGTTATTACAAGGTTAAGTTCCTCATACCACCATCCAGGTCGAGAAAGAACTTTGGCAGCCACTCTAGAAGCTTCTCTGCATCCCAATCTCAATCTCCCCCCAAATGGTAGCTTGACTTCCTTGCCTGTCTCTATAGTTTTATCACTTAAGTTTTAGCATCCCTTGATAAGATAGTTTACTCTTTCCCCTTTGTAGAAA
>NW_006775554.1:1738080-1743924 GCF_000442215.2 Lipotes vexillifer
CTCTTTCCCATTTGTAGAAATTTGATTTGTCTTTTAATAGGGTGATTTCCCTCTCCATTCCTTCCATCCCTTTCTTTTATCTGCTAAAGATCCTGGGCTGTCTGACCCACAGCATTTTCACAGTCTGGATTTTGCTGAGTGCATAGTCATGGGGCCCATCCACATGTTTCCTCTGTCCTCTGTGTTTTCTGCAAATTGGTAGCTGGACCTAGAGGTTCGGTCAGACCGAGGTTTGACCCCTTTGGCAAGACCATAGATGGCTGTGTGTTTTTTCATCCAAAGTCACATAATGTCCGGTTGTCTCTGTTTTTGTAAAGTGTTGGCAACCAATGATGCTCTGTGCCTAGGTCCATGAATTCATTAAGGATTGTGAGATGGTGATATCCTAATTCTGTCATTCCTTTTTCTTTATTAGTTGGAATTCTTTTATAAGGAGAGACTTCCCTTATCTGTTGCTTGGTCCCCTGGTGATACAGTTCATATAGGAAAGGCAGGATAGGTGCATGACACTTTTTTTTGTTATTTGACAGTTTTCATGAACTGGCTCACTGTTATGCCCCAAAGGTGACAAAAGTTTGCTTTTAATATAAAATTTTTGAGTAAAAGAATAGAGTCCTTGGGCTTCCCTGGTGGCGCAGTGGTTGAGAGTCCACCTGCCGATGCAGGGGACGCAGGTTCGTGCCCCGGTCCGGGAAGATCCCACGTGCCGCGGAGCGGCTGGGCCTGTGAGCCATGGCCACTGAGCCTGTGCGTCCGGAGCCTGTGCTCCGCAACGGGAGAGGCCACAACAGTGAGAGGCCCACGTACCGCAAAAAAAGAAAAAAAGAGAATAGAGTCCTTGTAAAGAAAAATATTCAGTGAGCAGTAATTCACATTACATGGAAATTGGCAAAGATCGGGAAGGGCATACATCTTACAAGTCCAAATCCCTGGTGTTACCTTGGGGAGTTAAGGCCTAAAGGTATTCAAGTAGTGACAGAAATGGGATTAGACTAGACTCTTATACCTCTAGACTCTCTCATTCTCACATCTTCTCTTTTTTTCCACTGGTGGTTCCCAAACTGACTCATGGACATCACCAGATAAAGGACAGTCTCAGTGGTAAACAGACTGAGTGGTAAACAAGAAGATCTTGTTCTCAACGCCGGGCTAACTTGGAGCAGCAGTTTTCAATTTCAGTTGGATGTGTTGAGATTGGGGGAAATTGGTCATTTGTGACTAATATTCATTAAGTACAGTATCTTCATTTGTAATTTACTGTTTTAAACACGATAGAGTAGAGTGGATTTTTTTTTTTTTTTTTCTTTTTGCGGTATGTGGGCCTTTCACTGTTGTGGCCTCTCCCGTTGCAGAGCACAGGCTCCGGACGCGCAGGCTCAGCGGCCATGGCTCACGGGCCCAGCCGCTCCGCGGCATGTGGGATCTTCCCGGACCGGGGCACGAACCCGTGTCCCCTGCATCAGCAGGCGGACTCTCAACCACTGCGCCACCAGGGAAGCCCCCGAGTAGAGTGGATTTGAGGCTCTTCTTTTAACATTGAGCCTTGTATTTCATTATGCTTTCTGGAATTGGAGAGTAGGGTCTGGGTGTGCATGGAAATTGTGCAGCACCCTGGGTCCCCTCCAGGAGTTGTCACCTGCCAGGAAAGAGAGATTAAGAACCGAGAGAACGTAAAACACGAGAATTGAGTGGATTCGAGTCTTGTATGGGGTTGGAGGCCTCTTACTGAAGACCGACCCACGGTCTCCCAGTCCAGCAAGGCCAGGGATGGAACAGGTTGCTTTCTTGTTGGTGAGGATCAGATGAAATCATTAACTCATGTTGAGGGGCTGTATTGTTTGGGGGGGAAAACGTAACTTTAAATAGCAGAGTTACGCTTGGCTTGGGGAGATACACTCACTGCCAGCTGAGCTCGAGGCCCTTGGGGGGCTGAGCGGGGTTGGCTGAGGGGAGAGCAGAGACCCTCCCATCTCACGTCCACTCAGCAGCAGATGCTCATTGAGTAAAAGGCCCCCACTGAAAATTTTTTTTCATTTACTTTTTCTTTCGGCTAAGCACATATATTTTAATTTTACATAAATTTATTTCAAAGACCTAATAATGCCTACCATCATAAGCCACATCTGTGGCAGCCCTTGCCTGGGTCCCGACATCATCCCAATGTCACAGACGGGCACTGAGGCCATACAGCTAGTACGTTTCAGGGCCAGGACTTAAACCCAGGCAGCCTGGCTCCGAGGGGCTTTACACTTAATCACTGCACTGTGAGGTCTTTTGAGTGTACGTTACCCGATTTCCACTCTACCTGACATGCGTGGGGCAGAACCGCCAGGAGCCAGCCTGTCTCCAGGCTCCAGCAGGGGCCCGACCGCATGCTTCACCTGGTGCTTCCTCCTTCAGCTTTCCCATCCCTGGAGTGGATCTGCCTTTCTGTTTGCGCATCTGCCATCCTGTGGGCCTTTGAAAACTCTGTTTCGTTCCAGCCTCACAAAACATCTTGGGTGGAAGGGATTATCTGACACCCCCACTTCGCAGGTGAATGGATTGAGGAACTGGGATGTAGGGTAGTTTTCCCCGGACACAGCACAGGGTCACAGGCCCACTGGACCCAGAGCCCAAGCTTTTGCTAGCAGATTATGTTGAGTGGCTACCAAAATGGCCTCAGCAGGGATGATCAAAACCACAAAAAGCAGCAGCCTTAGTGTGTCAGTCTGTGTCAGGCACTGTGCTCAGTGCTCTACAGGTAACCTCTCATTTTATCCTCCTGACACTTCGACTGGGTGGGCCCTGTGACTACCCCCAATGTATAGATAAGGGCGCTGATATTCAGAGAAGTTCAGTAACTTGAGCAATGCCACGCACAGTGAGGGGGGGCGGTGGCACTGGCATTTGTTCTGTAAGACTCTAGAACCCCAAACCCCGAAGGCTTGCTATCCTGCCTCTGCCTTACTTCCAGATTCCTTTTTCTAGTTTAGAAATTATCTTCATTGTCATGATCACATTTAATTTTAACAAGAACACCACAAGCACGTATTACTGTCCACACTTCTGCAAAGGAAACCAACCCTCAGAAATTTGAAATGCCTCAGTTACACTGTCGGCAAGTGGCAGGTGTCCTAATGCCCCTTCAGGTGTTCTTTTCACTATGAAAGAGTCACCTACTTACCCCACAAGGATGTTGCGATGATTGGAAAGATTTCGTGGTGGGAGTGATTTTCAAATTTAGGGAGCCCTGCCTATAGGTGAAACAAACCATTGTTAACCTGGCTCAGGTGAGCAGGAAGGCCCATGAAAGTGGTCATCGTCTCACGCTCACCTTCTGGAGTTGCATATCCCCTGACCCCCAGATTGGTGCTCCAGAGGTGGAGGCGTCCTGGCTGGAATAGGCAGTATCCCTAAAGCCAGCATCCCTGAAAGTCAGATCATTACTGCCAGTCTACAGGGGGTACTAAGGCTTATTGATTCTGTCAACAAATATTTATTTGTTGATATAAATGTGTCAGGACCCAGCTGCATCCCTGTGAGGGTACATCAGTGAACAAAAGAGATAAAGTCCCCTGTTCCTTTGGAATTTACATTCGAATAGAGGAGACAGATAATAAACAATACTAACAAAAAATAAAGGGGGGAGAGATGGATGGATGAAGACAGAGATGCTATTTTTGATTGGATGATCAAGGAAGGTCTTTCTGATAAGGATGACATTTGAGCAGAGACCAGAGCAAATGAGGGAGCGAGGCACGTGGATGTCTAGGGGCAAAGTGTTCTAGACAGCAGGGAGAGTGAGTGTAAATGCCTGAGGCAGGGACATGCTCGGCATATATGAGGAGCAGCAAGGAGGCCAGTGTAGCCTGAGTGGAGTGTCATTTTGTATTTTGTGACCCAGAATTCTTTTTTGAATCAGCTACCTTTAAAAAATGACAAATTTATTATAGCATGCTGCAAATTTGATATGTTTTTTTTGCTAGAGACTTAGAATTTGGAAGATAAAGGTCCTTGATATAACAGAAAAATCTTGAAGGTGGTCAGAATAGATAAAAAGGAAAAAGACACCCTACCAATATACAAAACAATTTTTGTCATTCTTAAAACGATACAAACTTAATTTCTGAAAGCTTGTTTAGAAAAGCAAAGTTACATCAGAAGTATTCTTAGACAACTGGATTTTAAAGATCCTCGAAAAGCATGCATGGCGCAATGTTAACAGAAAATATAAGATATTACATTCTATTTAAGAGATTATTCTAAATGTGTTAAAATTGAATCTGCATGCGGAAAAGAATCAGAGACACAGATAAGATAAATCGAAACTTTGATTTGATTTAGGGAGGGGCCAGTGGGTAATTGTCTTCATTTTGAATTTATATTATTTCAGGAGAGTCGATAATAAAACACGTTAAAAGTGTTGAATGTGCCACAAGATGGCAAAAGTTGATACTCAAATACACAGATACAAAAGCCATCAGAAGGGGGTTGAATTTTTAGAGAATTGCTCATTAGAGGAACTGATCTTCGGAGAATGGGGTTTAGGCCAATTGTTCTAGAAGCACAAAGGGATAAGCATCAGCTTCTCAGTCAGATAAATCTGGGTCTATGATTACTGGCTGTGTGACCTCCAGGAAGTCACTTAACAGATCTGCATATTCGTTTCATCATCTTTAAAGTGACATAAGAAGTGAGGATTAAAAGAGGTGGTGTGGGCTTCCCTGGTGGCGCAGTGGTTGAGAGTCCGCCTGCCGATGCAGGGGACACGGGTTCGTGCCCCGGTCCGGGAAGATCCCACATGCCGCGGAGCGGCTGGGCCCGTGAGCCATGGCCGCTGAGCCTGCGCATCCGGAGCCTGTGCTCCGCCACGGGAGAGGCCACAACAGTGAGAGGCCTGCGTACCGCAAAAAAAATAAAAATAAATAAAAGAGGTGGTGTACAAAGTGCAGAACAAACAAAAAGGGAGGCTACTCGCATTATTTGAGTTGGGCTGGAGGGGCACAAAAGGATTATGTTTCCTCCAGTCCTTTTGCAGTTTTTCCCGGGTACAATTGTCAGCCCAGCACATTCATGCAGTTTCCCAACCGCCAGTGGGCACAGGCAGTTAAGTCTCCTAAGCAAAACATCTATTTTAAATGTTTTCTTTTCAATTGAACATATGCACTTCTTTTTTCTTTTTTTTAAAAATAGAATTAGATTTTATGAGTCATTGAAGGACAGGAATTACTTCCTCCCCAAATTTGCTGTTGTAGCCCAGCAAGAACTCAGTTGCAAGGCATGCTGGGAGGGGCGTCAACCCAGAATGCAAAAAGGGACAGGGAGGGGGATGAGGATAATTCACTTGTAGAGTTGTCCCCTGATGACATGTACATTGAGCACCGAGAGTTTCCAAGGGGTCCTGGTAACTCGGGGCCAGCTCTGGGTTGGCAGCAGTATCCAAGGATATAGTTTAATGTAAGGGCGTTGCTGTAGGAAACTCTTGGCCGTAGTCTCAGTTGGCCATGGTTGAGTTGCAGGAAACAGAATACCTCTTCCAAACTAGCTGATGTTAAAAAAAAAAAAAAAAAAAAAAAATTATTGGAAAAAAAAAAACGCAAAGATGCACCTGAGCATCATGAAGATCTAGAAACTGTAACTTCAAAGCTTTCTAGACTGGATCTCTGTTTCTTTTTCCTTGCTTTCTTTGTTTTTCCCCCTGCTCATGGTAACATGGCTTCCCTAGTCCCTCGCAGTTTGCCTACCCACCAAATTCCCCGAATTCCAATTCATACACAGGAAAGAGAATCTGATTGATTCAGCATAGGTCAGTTGTTTTATTCCTAGCCCAATCACCTAGTAATTGGCTATTAATTCAGCAGG
>NW_006775554.1:1743934-1763614 GCF_000442215.2 Lipotes vexillifer
ATTTAAGAAGGGGTTGTATCTACAGGGAAGGAATAATTGGCTCTCTTGTCAGGTGGGAGACGCCACCTTGAATCCAAGGAGACCAACTGGGTTGGAGCAGGACATAGCCTGCTGCTAGCAATGCAAACATGGTATTCAATGCATCCAAGGAGAGGAAGCTGGAGAGAGCTTGATAGGTGTCTGGGCCTCGGGCAACTAAAGCCATCCAAGAATCTTGAGTGCAGGAAAGGACCCAGGAATGCAACCCAGGCATATCGAGCCGGGGTGGGGAGGAATAGACACAGCCTGGTTCTCTCTGCCCTCTTGATGGTGGCTTTTGCATATTCATTCAATAATCAAAGGTCCATAGAATTCCAAGGAAGAAGAGAGATGGCCCTAGCCCTTGAGAACTTTGCTCTCTATGTGGAAGGGCAAAGCTTAGAAAGCAGAAAATACAGTTAGAGGAGCATCAAGTTGCTTGATTCTGTTAGAGATTCTTAGGCTACAGAATACAGAGGAAAGAAGGTGTCCACACGCTCACTTGAGTGAGCCTCTGTGAGTCTGCATGGACTCCATACATTATCTGTTACATCTTTGCAAACCCATGTGGAAGAGAACCTATTCCTGCCCCTTTAGGAAGGCAGGGGAAGTTTAAGTAACTGATGCAAGGTCTCAGAGTAAGTAAGCAGGATAACCAGCACTTGAACCCAGTACTAGCTCATGCCACAGCTAAGGCTCTTAACTGCACAGCTTCTTGATAGAAACAGATGGATCTTTGCAGTAAGAGGAACAGTTTACAGACAGGATTGATTCACTGACCAGCTTGGAAAATCACTAAAGATCATTAAATAGATTAACGCTTATGCAACTCACCTTAGAGCACAGTACACGCTTAGAGTTGCCCACATTGTTGATTTTCTCTGTCCATGGTATCTTATTAAAAGTGGCAAGTGTCCTCCTGGCAGTCACACGGGCATTGTGTCACATCCCACTTTCAGCTGTCTTGGAGGAACAGTGATTATCTCTTTAAATGCCCTGCCCTATCCAGGGCCTCCCCTGGTGAATTCTGCACATGCAATCCAGCCATCGTTTTAAATCAGACTATCCTCATATTCACACTCCAAATCTGAAAAATTCTATCCAACCATTTTGCACGCTACGGTGACAGACAGATATTTAATTTTATTTATTTACTTGATTGAATATGAGCGGTCATGGAGAAAGGAAATTTAAAACTAACTGAAGTCGTTTCACGCTTCAGAGACCAGGGCAAGTGTGTAAATGAAGAATAACCGCAATAACAATGATAATTTGGAAGAAACACTTTGAAAGTTGAGCAGACTGGCTAGTTTGAAGAGAAAGATGGTGAGCTTGCCTTTCGGAGCTTTTAATTGGAGTTGACAGTGGAACACCCACGTAGAAACGTCCTGTAGCCAGCTGGAGCTGACTGGAGCTCAGGAGAAAGGGAGAGGATAGAAATTGAAGTCGAGATTCATCAGCCTAGAGCGATGAGAGTTGATGTTTTGAGCTGTGACAAGTCCTCTTTGGAAAACAGAGCAAGTAGCAGGAACCAAGCTGGACTTGGAGTCCATATTCAATACATGCTTTCCGATGTCGATGTAGGAGAGGCCAGGAAGTAGGTCCTGATCCAAACCCACTGCACGTGACTATGAGAAAGATCTGTGAAGCCTTGGAATAATTTTATAGGAAGCGTGGGGAACAAAGTCAGATTTCAGGGCACTATGGGGGGAATAATTATGTCAGAATTGGAGGTAGTGGGTGAGCTGAAGTCCCTCTCATGAAATTTCTCTGAACACATCCTACTTTAGATGATGGCTTTAGTTAGTTGTATATTAACCATGATTCTGAATTCCTAAGGAATTAACCAAGATTCTGAATTTTCTGATGGCAAGACCTGTACCTTATCATTTTTGCCCTTTTAACACCTAATACCATGAATTGCAAACATAAATGCTCAATAAAAGTTCTAAAATTCACTTCTCTGCTCAAGATGGGCTCTAGATTGCCATTGGCAGTGTTTTCCAAATTTTGATGTTCCTTGCGTTGGAGTGGGAGATGAGTACATGGGTGAATTGCATTTATTTTAAAAATAAGTCATTTAAGAGATTGATGTACCAAAGTCAGACTGGTGATAGCATGGAGTCAATAGACTCCAGAGAGGCATTTATTTTTTTACAGAGACAATGAATCTCCATTTATGGCTTTGGTATGAAGTTTTAAAATTTTTAAATAACTGTGTTTAAGTAAAAAAAAAAAATAAGGTAAGTTAATAAAAAACATCATAAAATAAGTAAATTTTTAGTAGATGATTTAGAACAACATGGTAAAGATCTTAACGTGAGATGACTGACGTTTGGGTGGATGGCCTTATGCAGTTCATCAAAATCTGATCCCATGTCTTGATCACATCTCCTCTTTTGTAACTCCATGCATTCTACTCTCCCTCTACAGCAATAATAGCCATCAAATCAGGGGCTTCAGGTGCTAGTTATATTTTTAATAATATGCATTAAAATAAACACAAAACTCTAAAGGTAAAAACATAGGCCACCTAAAATTATCTTCCACCCCATTTTGGGGAACATTGCCATTTGGAAGTTTATCTGGTCTCCCCACTTGCCTGGGGGAATCCTTGACATTGGGCACCACGGATCATTCACAGTAGCATCTCTGGCAGTAGAAGAGCCTAGCAAAGAGTGGGCATCATTAAGTGTTTGCTCGGAAAATGAAAGGACGGCAAGATGCCAACCATAATGTTTAACAGCTGAAGAACTGGTGTGCCAACGCCACACTCAGTACAGTTCGAAGATGACAGATCTCAGCGTTGCCCCGAATGCAGTGAGTGGTAGAAACAGACCACAGAACGTGGCATTACCCACCGTGGAGCTCTCTCCCTGATGTGGGGATTCTGACTAATGAGTCTGGGGGAGCAAGTTGAGTTCTTCCAAGCAGAAAGCAAGCAACTGAAATCTCTCCCTCACTTACTTCTCTCTCTGTGGCCGATGCCATCTGCTAGTTTTAAAAATAATTTTTAAAAGCAAGTGTTTTGGTTCTCTTCAACGTGCAGCAAAGACAGATGCTATTTTTAGGCTTGTTTTCTATCAGAAAACCCCCAAAGAACCAGGGGCAGGGTGTCGGCAGTTCTGGCTGACTGTCTCCACTCTGCCACTAACTTGTAAGTGACCTTTTTGCAAACCTCGTATGCCTTGGAGTGGAGGGTTCTGCCTCTCATTAGAGATGTTGAGAGGGTGAAGTAAAGTCGGGCTGAGAAAGTCCTTCGACATTTCAAAGATAATTGATTAACCTGTACCCGTCCCTTGTGGTCTGCCAGCTTTTGTTGACGTCCCTTCTCTTCTCCCTTGGACGGGAAGCTCCCAGAAGGGAGGACACAGCCATACATCCATACAATATCTGGGTCAGAACCTTACACGGGAAGCTGCATAATACAAGTGTAGACTCTGCCCGGGGTTCAAATCCTGCCAGGGGAAAAGGTAATGTTTGTCATGTTGGGTTGTTTAGAGAGATTAAATGAGACAAAATATGTAAAGCACTCAGCTTAGTCCCATGGTGCTTGCAAGGTGGTAGCTTCGTTTCATTGTTTTTATTCTAATTATTATACACTCAATACACATTTGATAAATGCACACATGACTGTTATATGTAAGATAAAGTTCTGTGCACTGTAAGGAAGACTTTTTTTAGTGGTGGATTAAACCTTTGTTGTATGGCCGCCATCATCGTTAGAACACTTTACATACGTCATCTTGGTACTTACTCTATGGGCAGGTGGGTCATGTCCACTTTACAGGTGGAGAGAAAGCTGGAGAGTTGAGACGTTAAGTAACAGCTGTTGCACAGCTAGTAAGTAGTGGAAAGAGACTTCAAATCCTATACTGATTTCATAGAGACCCTTTGCCCTACACATCACTTCTCTGCTACCCCCCTCCTGGTCTTACAGCCCCGTACAATAGCTTGGCGACTTTTGACAGCAAACCCCCTTTTACACAGTGACCCAGCCACCCTAATATATAAGTAAAACAGAAACACATATTTCACAAAGCGACCAGTCCCGGAAGCCACACACTGTCATTTTTACAATATCCTATTGGTTACACAAGTCAGTCCAGTTCTCAGAGAGAAGGGACTACACCAGGATGTGAACACCGGACAGTGGAAATCACAGGGGACATGGTAGAGGCTGACTCCCACAGCTTACCTATTACCTGTATATGATTCACTTAATAGTCTCCACTGTTTATTAAAATAAGATTTACTAAACAATGATAGCCACTAAGTCACGAGATTAATGTGCTAATTATATTTTCCAGTACTGACAAGTATAAAGTTAGCATTATTAATTTTAAAAAACAGCTCACATACTGCCTGTGGTCACTTGCATACTTCCAGTGGCACAAATACTCCGCTTGGGGAAACAGTGCACCCAACCTGTCATAGAGTCCTGGTGGTTTTGATCATAAATCCCAGCTATTACCTGCTCTCCATTTGGAACCCAAGAAACTGTAAGAGTCTGACTTTCCTCTTTGCTGTTCTCCCAGGACCGCCTGTACTTTGTGATGGAGTATGTGAATGGTGGCGACCTCATGTACCACATCCAACAAGTGGGCCGGTTCAAGGAACCTCACGCTGTGTAAGTGAGAACTGGTGCTGTGTTTTTCCCTTGGGATAAATGGGTGGGTTGTTAAGTTCTTTTGGGTTCTTAGTCGAATAGGGATTTTAAACATCTTGAGCTTTTTCTTTAAACATCTTGGGCTTCTGAGAAATACATGGCCGGGGCAAAGGGTGTTCTGCTGAGATGGAATACTTCTTTCTTTCTCGACACCAGCTAAGAACTTGCAGCTTGAAAGCCACAGCTATTTCTTTATCTCTAAGTTCCTTGGGGCCATGCTGCATGACATGTGGGATCTTAGTTCCCTGACAAGGGATCGAACCCACGCCCCTTGAATTGGAAGCGCGGAGTCTTAACCACTGGGCTTCCAGGGAAGTCCCTATCTCTAAGTTTTGCCCCTGGCTCATAAAGAAAACCCTATAGCTTCCTTGGGGAATGTCATTGTAGGTTTTGTGTATTCCTTTGCTGATGTTTATTGAGAGCTTACTATGTGCCAGGCCCAGAGAGTTTTTAGAGACTTGATCAAGGTCACAGAGCTAGTGTGAGGCAGATCCAGAATTCTGACCCAGATCTTCTTTGCTCACATTCTCTGTCTGACACCACTCTCCCTCTTAGATGCCCTCGTTCCAGGGAGGTGAAGGCTCAAGCTGCATAGAGACTAAGCTCTGTGGCTCTTGGGGTGGAGAGACTGACTCTGGGTCTTTGGAAATCTGTTTCCCCTGCTCAGTTCATTCTGTCCCCTTCAGTCCACAAGGCAGCTGGTCTGTTCTCTTTTTTTTTTTTTTTTTTTTTTGTGGTGCGCAAGCCTCTCATTGTTGCAGCCTCTCTTGTTGCGGAGCACAGGCTCCAGACGCGCAGGCTCAGTAGTTGTGGCTCACGGGCCTAGTTGCTCCGCGGCATGTGGGATCTTCCCAGACCAGGGCTCGAACCCGTGTCGCGTGCATCAGCAGGCAGATTCTCAACCACTGCGCCACCAGGGAAGCCTGGTCTCTTCTCTTTAGAACACAGATTTCATCCTGTTTCTCCCGGCTGTTGGAGAACAGGAGCACGGCAAGTCATAGGATCAGCAGAGCTAACCTCTCCTAGGGAGTTTGCCGGGCTCTTATCGTCATAGGATCATAGGATCAGCAGAGCTAACCTCTCCTAGGGAGTTTGCCGGGCTCTTATTGTCCCGCTAGAAAGCTCTGGAGGCTCATCTAGGGCGCCATCCCATCATCACAGAGGCTTGCTGGCTCCTGTTCAGCTCGGCCTTGCCCCCCTCCTCCCACCTGCCCAGGTCATGAGCACTAATTCTGATAGGGTTTGCACTCTCGTGCTTCCAGGTCATGCCATTTGTGTATCTTGGCGCAGTCCTAATGGCTTGGCTCTTCTTGTACTTCTGACATCTAATTGACCACTGACCTTCGCTCCATTATCACACAAGATACATTGTCAGGACATTTTACAGAGTTCCCCAAAGGCCTGCCTAACCTTTGTAACGGGGCTCTCTGGTTCTCTCAAAAATCTGTTTCTTTCCGGGCCTTCATGAAGAGCCTACGCTTTAGCCAGGTGCTGTTTCCAATACTGGCTGTGCCATTCATGAGCTGTATAACTTGGTCAAGTTATTTCATGTCACTAAGCCTCAGTTTCCTCATTTGAGGAAGAGGGAAATAGTAGTATCACCTACCTTATAGGATTGTTATTTAGATTTAATCAGATGATAACCTGAAATGATGCAAGGTTGATGGTAAGCCTTCAGCAGATGTTAGCCGTTATCATGCTGGAGTCTGAAATGATCATTCTCCAGCCAGTTCATCATATCCCGTGGCCTCCTCCCCACTAAGCGGGTGCTGAACCTCTGCCCACCGCATTTTGTCCTTAGCCTCATAGCTCTCTAAACCCTGTTCATCCGTCCAAACTCTCGAACCTCGTTTTATGAGATGTATGGTTGACCATCCATGGTGGAACATTAATGCCCTATGCCCAGTTCAATATTGTATTGAGTTCTGAGAGTTGCCAAGCATATGGTGTCCTTGAATTTCTCCATTGCTTTTTTTTTTTTTTTTTAATTTCAGATTTTATGCTGCGGAAATTGCCATTGGTCTGTTCTTCTTACAGAGCAAGGGCATCATTTACCGGTAAGTGAACCCTGCTGGACTTCCTGTCTCCTTGGTTCCTAAGCTCCTCCCTTCCCTGCCTCTTTCTTCAACTGCTTTTAAAATTAGAATCCACGGTGGGGGAGGAATCCTCCAGTGCTAACTTGGGCATGTGCTCTGCCAGGCAGCATTGCCCACTGCCCTGGCAATGTTTGGGCAGCTCTATACGATGACAGAAGATCTTCCTCCAGTGATGGTTCAGAGCCTTGAATGTGAGACCATTTGCTCAGAGGAGGGGGCTCACCCCTGGGAACCCAGCCCTTCTTTCTCTCACCCGTGAATCCCACATTTGGGGAGCAAGCAAAGAATCGTGGCTGGCAGAATGTGCTGGATCATATTATTAGGAAACAAATTTCTTTCTTTCTTTCTTTCCTTTTTTCTTCTTTTTTTTTTGCTATGTAACTACAATTTGGAAATGGATCTCTGAGTAGCTTGCCCTGAAAGACAGGATTAAGCTCAGGACTTGGCATTTGCCCGTTTTTGCAGGAGCAAGTGTATGATCATAGCCAGATGAGTCATCCCATTTTATATCTCATGCAAGCAAACTATGGAGCCTGGGGCTGCTATTTGTCAGTGAGTCCAGGGTGTACAGTTCTCCTTACACTACACGGATGCAAATGGCATTACAGTGCAGGCTTGCGTTGGTTTGTTATGCAAGGGAGGCTGGCGCGTGGCAAGGGGCTTCCACAGGGCCCTTGGCCTGGGCGAGGGTCTATTTAAAAGATCCTGAAGAGTCATCAAAGTAAGTTTCATTCATTCATTCATTTGACAAACATTTATTGAAAGCCTACCATGTGCTGACCTCTAGTCTAGATGGTGGAGATACAGCGTGAAGAAAACAAAGACCCACCTTTGTAGAACTCATATTCCAGTGGTGGAAGACAGATACGTAAGTCATACAAATACAGTCTGTCGAGTAGTGAGGAGTACTGTGGAGGAAAGTCAAGCAGGGGAGGGGTCTGGTGTGGGCTGGGTGGTGGTGGGTTGCCTGTCATTCTGTACAGAGCATGAGATTAGGGTCTGAAGAGTTAGGGAAAACCTTCGGAAGCCTGGTCTTCCTAAAGCAATTGAAGGATATGAGACTTAAAGGCGTAAAGAGATCAGCCCTGGTGATCTCAAGGCAGAAACTGGAAGTGAGGCTATGGGCCCCGGTGGGATGGAGGGATGGAAGGTGAGGGCCTTGCCAGAAGCCTGCAGAGTCCTGGGGCTTTTTTTCATTCCATGAAGTAGAAAATCCGGAATGCATGGAGTCCCCACCCTGCCCGTGTGCTCCTGAATGGAGGAATGAAGGCCAGGAAGCCAAGTGGCTTTACGTGGCACAGTGTGATATCAGTGAAGAAATAGAAACAGAGTAACCGTAATAATTTAAACTGTAAACTGTGTGGTCATTCAGCCCACACTTGTCCTCAATGAATATGCATCACCACGTATGCGTGAGACGGGACCTGTGAAGCCTCTAATTCCCCCAGTTTCTCCCTTGACTGTCATGGTGGGAGCGTCTTGTGCTGAATGTAATTCTGGTGTTGAAAGGTCCACATTACCTTCCTTACGACATGACCCCTACGTTCAAGCCCGTGCCTTAAGCTGGTGCGTAACCAAAAAACCGGGGATCGTGGGTAATTGTTCATTCTACATGGTTTTCACCTTACGTGCTGACATTTGAACCTAACTCCTATACGAGATGGGCCTCCACCAGAATAGAATCAAGGCACTCAGGCGTTGCTGAGAAGATTAAACAGGGGACTGTAAGTTTATTGGAAGAAAATCCAGTCCCAGTGGAGGAAACAGGAGATGAAATGATTAGAGTCCTTGCCAACAGGGTTGGGATTGAAGGCAAGGCTTCCAGTCTAGCGGGGATCTGGATTGGGATCTGGGGTCCATTTGGTCCAAGTCATAAAATGCAAAGATTAGCATTCTAGGTGCTAGACCGTGCCTAAATGCAAAGCTTTTTCTGCTAGCGACACATTCTCTCTTTCTTCCTCCATTATTTATACATTTAGGGCATATTTATCACTTTTTTAAGCCACTCAACATCTGAACCCCTTTCATTTGTGAGTAGGAATGGAGTCCGTATCCTCCTCTAAAGATTTAACGTGCCAGATACTTTCACAGCCTCCCTGTAGGAAGAGCAGATGCACAACTCAAGTTATGATGCTCATCACACTCACTAAAGACCTTGAATCAGAAGTTAGTGACCAAGAAAACAGAGGCTATAGAATCGAGAGGGACCATAGTCAATCAGCTATGTCTGGTTTCCAGAGGCGTGAGGGGAAGCGGTTCTTAGCAACAGCATCCAGAGCCCAGTGTTAGGGCTTCATGGAACAAGGGATGATGTCTGTGCCCAGTGGTGACATCAGTGGCATCTGCGCTGGGGCATCTCTGTGCTGCAATTAGGCATTGTTCCTGGCTGTGTAGCCTCCAAATCTGGTTCTTCCGCCTTTTTGGAGATTCTCTGAGCTCCCCAATTCCCTTTTAAAAAATTCCTTTTTCAGCCGAAATAGTCAGAGTTGGTTTTTGTTGCTCACAATCAAGAACTTCAGCAATTGATAATGAAGTGAAAACTGTAAAAAAAATTTACATGACAGAAGACGTATGGTTTTTTAACTTCATAGAGATTGATTTCATGTTGGTAAAGTCTTTAAATGTTATAAATCCCCCTCTTCTTTATTTGGATCTCTAGTTATTTGGACAGTTCTTAAGTAAAGAGGATGAGGAATCATGCTAGACTTGCGCTCTCTGAGGACCATAGCTGGAGATGTTGGTTGGGGGGAGGACAAACGACCCTTCCAAACTTAGTGTCTGACTTGTAGATTGCCGTCTCTGGAATGTGTGTTCATTTTGCCCTTGATGGATTTGTGAACATGAAACATCTGACCAGCCCCCTTTAGAAGCAGAAATGAGGATTTATTACATTAAACAAAAGAATGGAGTGGGCTATCAAAACACTATTATGTGACAGTGAATATGACCAGGGCGTGCTCCAGCCCCATGACTTGCTGGCTCTTAACACCTGAAGCTCCTTTTCTATAATAGATGAAGATGTCCTCACTTCCAGAGTTGCCCCAGCTGCCTCTTTGGGGGCATGTGGTCAAGCTGAGGGGAATGTCATAGATCTCCGTCAGTCAAATCACATGCAGACCTGGTATGTTTAGGTGAAACAAGTTTCTGCAAAGTCAGCTTTTCTAAGTTCCAAGTTGGCCTTCAGAGACCTCTGTGGCTTGTAGAGAAGCATGAAGGCTGGATGTGGGTAGCACCATGGATAGCACCAGAGATCGTGGAATGTTGCTGTTGGTAAACACTGGGGTGCAAGTGAGCTTCCCCTTGGATGAAGAGACCTCACAGACACAGATAGTAGATGCCAGAATATATTTTCAGGTTGTATTTGTTTAGTTGAAGATTATGACAGCAACTCCATTCAAACTAACTTACATTAAAGGAGGCATTTTCTGACTGACACAACTGAAAAGTCCAGGAGGCAGATCTCACTTCAGGCCTGGATGGATCCAGTGGCTCAAATGATGTTATGAGCATTTATTCTCTTTCTCTAAGTTCTGCTTTATCTATACTAGCTTTCTTCTCTCCATCTGTGACCCCTGGCACTTCTAGACTTACTTTCTACCACCTGAGCCATCCCAATGTAAAAAGAGCTCATCTCTTTCCTTATGGTATCAGCGAAAATGCCAGGGCTAATGTTGATGTTCAGAGGCTTTGAGTAGCTCATAGTGGGTCACATGGCCATTCCTGAACCAGTCACTGTGACCAGCAGGATTTCCACTGGCCAGGACAGGACCACATGACCACTCCTGGAACCAGAAGTTAAGAGCAGCATCACCAACCATGAGAATCAGGGAAGGTGGTTCTTGAGAATCAGGCAAGATGGTTCTTCAGAGGAATATTAGGATGCTTGAGAACAGCTTGAGAATCATGGAAGGTGGTTCTTCAAAGGAATAATAGGATGCTCTCACCCCAGGATGCTAGAATAGGCAGAAGCCACAGATGTCCACCACCCAGTGAAGATGATTTAAAGGAGAGATCTGAACTGAACAGTAGATCCCTTTACCTCTGAGGAAGTTGGATTTCTAATGGAATTGAGGAAGTCTGGCCCATAGATCGTCCCTACTCATTGATGCTGAAACACCAAGTGATGACATTGGAGTCAACGTTTAGGGAGGAGGAAAGTGTGATGATATCGGAGTCTTCGAATACACTGGGAGTGTGCAAGCGTCCCCAAACATCAAACTCTTCTCATCAACATGGATGAAATAAAAGAATGGGAGTGTAGCCCGTGTCGTTTAGGACATCACTCCATGGAGGTGACACCTTCCTGACACTCTGTTACAGTAACCTCCTTCAGTTCCTGTCAATCTCATCATTCTTTTTATTTCCTTCGTACCATCCATCAGAAGCTATAATAAGCATGCTTATAGATTTGAATACTTGGTAATTGTCTTTTCCCCTCTACTAGAATTTAATCCTAACAAGAGCAGGATGCTTGTTTATCTTGTTCATAGTATATACCTCACTCAAAGCATAGTGCCTGTCACATAGTAGGTGTGCAACACGTATTTTTTGGTTGAAAGAATCAGTAGAAACTCCTGGGTTCATGGCCTAGGAACTGACTTAGGAGAGCTTGGGGCGCTTGGTGTTAAATAAGATGCTCTCAATTCGTTTTTTTTCTCCATGATCTTCAGAGATTTTTTAAAAATAAAAATTTGTGTAAAACATATCTTCCTACGAAATGTAAGCGGTCCTGAAGTTGCAGAGGTCAACTCTGGAGATGCTCCTGGATACAGAAAGCTTCTGTGGATGCCCTATCCTTTATTTAGCTGTCTGTGGATCACTCTTCTCAGAGCTGCTGTCTCACTGTGTCCTTCTGAGACGCTTGGCACAGTTGGCTCTGTAGGAAAAGCAAAGCACAGGGGTTTGTGCACCCTTGTATCTCCCTGCCAGATTATAAGCTGTTGGAGGGCAAGGGCTGGGTTGTACCCATGGCTGTGCCCCCAACACCCCTGCTGTAGTGTCTGGTGCATCATGAGTGGCTGTTGGTTGACTTGAAATAAATAGCATTTAATTAAATCTCTAAATCTTCTGTCTGCACAGAGACCTGAAACTTGACAATGTGATGCTGGATTCTGAGGGTCACATCAAGATCGCTGATTTCGGCATGTGTAAGGAAAACATCTGGGATGGAGTGACAACCAAGACCTTCTGTGGCACTCCAGACTACATCGCCCCTGAGGTGAGCTGATGCCAACCCATAAGGCGTGTCTGTGTTGTGTTGATGTACTGATGTCTCCCCGGGCCCTAGGTGGCCACATAGGAGCTGGGAAAGGTTCAGCGGGTACCTGACAAGCAAACCTCAGGCTGATCCTTCTCCTGTCCTCTAAACTATTCCTTTGCGATCACACATGAAAATTAGCTTAGCACACATCCAGAAGCTCAGGCCCAAAATACATCAAGGTTTGGGAGAAAATTTAAATAAAACTCAAAAGAACCATCCACCACACATCAGTAAAATTCTTCATCAAGCTGCTATGGCTCATGGCCATAGGATACCTCCTAATTATGACACTGAAACATTTGTTCAGGGGAGGGAGGGAGGGAGGGGGAGGAGAAAGGGATTGACTGATTCTCTGGACTGACTTATGACACAGGATCTGTGTACTAATAGGTATGCAGTAGTTGTGCTAAATCCTAAAAGACTCAGAATTTTTCTTCCTATGATTAAGATAAAAATGAAAGTGTGAAGATTTATTTTAGTGCCTCCCCGTTCCTTCCCAAAGGAAACGGTCAGTTGCAGAATGGATTTCCCCAACATGTCATGGTACAAAAATTTGTGCCAGATGATAGCCTTCCTTTTTTTCTGAATTGGTGCTCAGAAAGGTGGCATTCTGCAATCTGTTACTGGATTTTTATGGAAAGGAACTGAGAGCTTGGCAGAGAGTCTGGGAAATGGACATTCTAGAATTCCTCTTTTCTTGACTGTTAAGGCTTCATATGTAACAATGGTGATGGGAGGCCCCATGTCACTAAGTATCTTGGCACTAAATGTAAAACCTGCATACTCTCTTACCAAAGCTGTTCCTCTTCTAGGAATCTAGTTTGCAAAACACACACACACACACACACACACACACACACACACACACACACACACACACACACACACACACACACACACACACACACACACACACACACACTCCATACGTGGAAGGATATGTGTTCGAAGTCCTTTCTTCATTGCACTATTTTTAATAATGAAAAATAGGGACTTCCTTGGCGGTCCAGTGGTTAAGACTTTGTCTTCCAACGCAGGGGGTGCAGGGATCGATCCCTGGTCGGGGAGCTAAGATCCTACACACCTGGCTGCCAAAAAAAAAAAAAAACTGAAACATAAAACAGAAGCAATATTGTAACAAATTCAGTAAAGACTTAAAAGTGGTCCACATCAAAAAAATCTTAACAAAAAAATAATGAAAAACGGAAGGCAACCTCAAAGACAGTCAATAAAGGAACAGTGCTACATTTCATGTTAAGAAATATTGTTCAGCCCTTACAAAGATCAGAGCACACCTGTCTGCACTACCTTGAACAATGTTTGTTGATTAAGGGATGGGCAATAGACTGAATGATTTATAGTATGGAATACTATTAGGCATCTGTATATGCAGATGTGGAAATATCATTTAGAGAAAAAAAGCAAGTTACAGAATGATAAATACAATATGATACCATTTCTGGAAAATAACACTAATACACAGAACACTGCTATATGTTTCTTATGAATATGTAGATATGCATGCAAAAGTATAGAAAATCTGGAAGATTACAGACTGATTTTACAACATTGGTTACCTCTGAGGATTAGGCCATCGTAAAGGGGAATTTAGCTTAATCTGTGTACTGTTTAAATTTTTCACAAGGTAAATGTATTTGTGTATTACTTGAGGAATTGGAAAGTAATCCTTTAAGCACTTAATCCTTTATTAGGACCCAATGGAGTTATCCCCATGTGACATACATTGCTTTATTATCATTTTGCTGATTAGGGCATCAGACACAATTCCTTGATCTGCCATGAGTTCAGTGATCTCTGGTTCACAAGTCCTGCTGCCATTAACAGTCACCTGGGGAGCTTTTAAAATGGGGATGTCCAGGCGTCACCCTAGGTGCATGGAATCAGAATTCCTGCAGGGTGGGCCTCCACATCTGTGGTTTTCAAAAGTTCCTGGGTGCTCGTTATGCCGGCAAGCAGGAGCCCCGACTTGTGTTACTGGGGAAGCTGCATCCTCCTCCAGCTCACAGCCCGCAGCCCACTGGTGAAGGGAATAAACTCAGGTCAGGTGTCCCCCTGCTTTGCCATTTACTAACCCCATCGCCTCCGGCTACTTCTTTCACCTCGCGCAGGCTCTATTTCCCTTTGTAAAAGGATTAACTTGTTAGGTTGTCAGGAGGATGGAAGGAGACATGAAATACTTTAAAAGTGGTGAGGGTGTGTGTGGGGAAACAGATCCTCTAACACACAAACGCTGAGAGTATAAATTAGCACAGCCACTTGGGAGTTTAGTTTGACAATTCTTCTTAAATTTAAGATTCATATTTTTAACGACCTGATCACCTCTCTATTCAGTTTGTATTTAATCAGATAGTGCCTGTGTGTAGTAAAAGACATACAAGAGTATGTATTGCATTATTCCTAATAATGGAGAAAAATGGGATGCCTAACAGTTAAATGTGTGCTGCATATACTTATGAAATTGATTTATTAAATTGATTTTATTTTTTTTAAAAAAAGTGTGAAAACTCTTGCAATAGGTGTTCTCCCAGAAAGCTTTCTCTTCATCCCTTGAGGTTAGTTCTCCTCAGAGGACACTTCTGATTTCAGGGCAGAAGCCGAGGTGGGAGATGGAATTGGATAAACGGACAGTTACTTTATAGCCAAGGTTGCTCAGACACATGTGTTGAGTAAAACAAACCATGACCGAATTAGAGAACTTTTGAGTCATAGCTGACATTTCGAGGGCATAATAAGTGAGAGGCACATATTTCTCTTTGATCCTCAGAAAACCCTATGACAGAGATATTATTATAAACTTCATTTTGTAGATGAGGAAACTGAGACTTAGAGAAGTTAAGTAACTTCCCCCAGGGTCACACACTGGGAAACAGCAGTCAGGATTCCAAGTCTGGACTGTCTGGCCCTCAATCCTCAACGCTTAACCTTTGCCGTATCACCTTCTAATCCCTTTGATACAGTTAGTTTTACACCCCTACCTCCTGATGGATGGTCACCCAGCTGTTCTAGACTTTGCCATGCTCTGGAAATTTGGTAATAAATAGCAAAACCTTTAAAACTATGTGTACAATTTGATCCACCAGTTCTACTCCTAGGAATTTATCTTAAGGAAAAAAATATTGAACAAATGTCCAGATATCTAATTACGTGGAAGAAACCCAATCAGTTGGGTATTGATGAAATAGATTTTGGTATATCCATCCAATGGAACATTATGCGGAGGTAAAGGCTGATTATGTTGATGTACAGATATTAGCATGGGAATTCTAAATGAATAAAATACTTTATTAAAATTCCACGTTAAAGTATTTATGTAAAGCACATACCTACACACAGAGCTTAATATATATTAATAGAAAAAACCTAGAAGGAAATAGACCAAATATCAATCATAATTTCTCTCTTGATAGAGGATTATGCGTGATTTTAATTGCATTCTCTTAGCTTATCTATATTTTAAAATAAATAGTAAAATAGTAATAAATGCTATTACATTTTTTAACTTAAAAGTTTTAAAAATTTTGGCAAAAAAGCACATTACCAACTTAACCAGTTCTAAGCATACAGTTCAGTAGCCTTAAATATATTCACATTGTTGTGTAAATGTTATTACTTTAGGAATGAGAAATGAAGATGGGTTTTCTTTAAAATGCCACGCTCACTCTATTAAAATTTAAAATAACATACTAACATACTAACATAATAACATAACATAACCATACTAGGTGCTTTAAAAAGGCAATGTGACATCCACAGGTGTTTTCCCCGCCTGCGGGTATCTCTGCAAAAGGATGTCCATATTCCTAAGGTAAAGAAATAGCTTGGGTGGACACTGGGCTCCCTGTTGACTCTTTTAGACAGAGACCCACATCTGGGACTGTGTCAGCCAATTTAATCTTTCACAGTAAGCAGGTGACAGGCAAAGGAAGAACTCTCCCCCCACCACCCTGCCCCCAGGGATGCTCCAGTCTTATTGTAAAAGAACCGCATATTCAGTCTCAGCCGATGCAAGAACCTGCAGTCTCCCTGACAGATGCCTTCTGTTTTCCAGATAATTGCTTATCAGCCCTATGGGAAGTCTGTGGATTGGTGGGCATTCGGAGTCCTGCTGTATGAGATGTTGGCTGGGCAGGTAATTGAATTTTAAGTGATTTGTAAGGAAAGTCCTCCCCCATCCCCATCCTAATGGTTTCTTTAGGAGAAAGTGTCAGCTTGATACCAGCTCATAGATCTGAACCTCTATGACTTCCATGACCTTGGGGTTATTACCCTAGTCTGTTCACCAGTTTTCCTTATCTTCTCCCTGGAAGTGTGGCCTCGCTGTGGACCCCAGGGGGCAGCGCTTTTGTTGTTTTGGGGCAGTTGGGGGAGGTTCAGGCAGGACTCCTTCTCCCACCCTATCCTCTGTCCCACAGGCACCCTTTGAAGGGGAGGATGAAGATGAACTCTTCCAGTCTATCATGGAACACAACGTGGCTTATCCAAAGTCCATGTCCAAGGAAGCTGTGGCCATCTGCAAAGGGGTGAGTGAGCCCCTTACAGCTTGTGGCCAGGACCACCACCTACAGGGGTGCTGGTTGTGCCCTGCACAAGGATGCTTTGCCCAGGGTGGGGGAGGGGCAGTGGAGGCTGAACTCCACCCCTCACCCACTTGCCAGCCTGTGAGCCTGGTACAGAGCTGCTACCGCCCAGAGGAAAGGGAGCTTTTTTCTAATTTGCACAGAAGCACCGTGGAGGACTGCCTGCAATAGCATCTTGCTGCTGGCTGGGCTCCAGGCTCTAAGCCAGCACAGGGGAATGCTAATGGAATGAATGAGGTAGGAAGCACAGAGACTTTGCCAAAGAGCTAGAACCCAGGGGAAGGTACACAAGAGCTCTGTGGCACAAATCCGTCAGCTTCACTCTGCGCTGGGGCCTACGTGTTTAGTTAATACTAGGAGCATGTGACTTTTGTCCTAAGAAAATATCAAGCAGTATTGAGTTTAAGGAATTCTCTAGATAAGTTGACCCAAACTGAGTGTCCCCAAACCCATACTCCCTCCCCAACCCACAGATGGCTGAAAAATTCGCACATTTATACATTGTGATGTATGCAAATTGCGCCTGTGAACAAAGCAGGACACATGTTTTGGGGTAAGGATTGCTTGTTATGCATCTTGCGTTCGGCCAGGATGTGCTCACAGTGACCTGGGTGAGTCCCTGGAGACCAGTGGTCCTCCCCGTTGGTGCCATCAGGATGACCTGAAGTGCTTTTTCAGAAAGCGCATACCTCAGCCTCACCCCAGAGAGTAAGTCTGGGCATCTGTATTGTAAAAAAAAAGTCACTTGAAAACCACTGACTTTAAGTATCTTAACCAAACGTGGCAACTTTTCAACTGATGAAAGTATGAAAGCAACACTGAGAGACCCCCAGAGAACAGGGCCCAGGGATGCTGCCTTTATAAAGTTTTCCCTCCCACCAGTCAGCAGTACCAGTGCATTCTCAGCGTTAGAGCATGCCCACCTGTGTGTCTGGATAAAGCAGGGCCGCCAGTCCTAGATTCTTGGAGTGTTTGCAGATTTCCCATTGCCCAACCCAGCCCTGTCCTTCCTCACCCATCAGATACCATGTGGCTTGGGTGAAGGAAAGCTGAAGACTCAGGTGGTTTATAACAGCTGGGCCACAGCCCCTCCATCTAGAAGCACCTTGCCATGCTGTCTAAATTCCCACTCTCAGTGAGTCACCTAAGCTTTGTGTGTCAGCTGCATAGGTTAGGATGCAAATATCCCTGAGGAAAACATATGTGAATTCATCTCAGTCCCTAACATCTTAAAATTTATAGGTTGGGGCTTCCCTGGTGGCGCAGTGGTTGAGAGTCTGCCTGCTGATGCAGGGGACGCGGGTTCGTGCCCCGGTCCGGGAAGATCCCACATGCCGCGGAGCAAGTAGGCCCCGGAGCCACAATTACTGAGCCTGCGCGTCTGGAGCCCGTGCTCCGCAACAAGAGAGGCCGCGATAGTGAGAGGCCCCGCGCACCGTGATGAAGAGTGGCCCCCGCTCGCCGCAACTAGAGAAAGCCCGCACACAGAAATGAAGACCCAACACAGCAAAAATAAATTAATTAATTAATAAACTCCTACCCCCAACATCTTCTTTAAAAAAAAAAAATTTATAGGTTGAAATTAGTTTTTGAGGCTATGAGGCAGGCAGAGGGAAGACGAGGAACAGAGCATGGAGAGCTTCATTAGGAGCTTAAGCGAGGCCCCTTGGCACCAAGAGAGAGCATGGAACAAGGCCAGGGCAAACCCCTGTAGACATTATACGGGGTTGGGGAGAGGGAGGAGGTCACACATGAGCTCTCAGTTTGTTTAATAATTGCCAACATTTGGGTTTCCCTGGTGGCGCAGTGGTTGAGAGTCCGCCTGCCGATGCAGGGGATGCGGGTTCGTGCCCCAGTCCGGGAAGATCCCACATGCCGCGGAGCGGCTGGGCCCGTGAGCCATGGCCACCGAGCCTGCGCGTCCGGAGCCTGTGCTCCGCAACGGGAGAGGCCACGACAGTGAGAGGCCCGCGTACCGCAAAAAAAAAAAAAAAAAAAAAATGCCAACATTTAAAGATCAGGGGATTTCCCATAAACATTCAGCTGTCCAGTTTCTCTTGAAAAATCTGATCTCTCCATGCTGGTCCATCATTCCTGTAAGGCATCAGTCAGCTGAATTAGAAGCCACTGTCTCTTTAGATAGAATGTGCCCTCTCCTATCCTGATTTTTCTGGGCAGAAATCCCCATGTGAGTTCAAATCCCAACATTATTAGCCCTATGACAACCGGGAAGTTGTTCAACTCCATCTACAGATTGAGGACACACCTATGGGACTGCACATAGGGCTCTCTGATGACTAGATGAGTTAATACAAGGAAATCATGTAGAAGAGAGTCTGGCACTCTGCTCTAAAACCCTTGGGTTATTACTCCTACTATTACTAATGCTGGCACTGCTATGTTACATGCTAGCCTCCTCTTGTGTTTTGAGCTTGCATCTCCCGAGACGGGGATTTTTTAAGTGGCAGATTTTGGAGCTCAAGACCATTTGCAAATTTCAACCCTTTCACTTCCTAGGTGCGTGGTCTTGAGCACGTTACTTTGCATCTGTGGGCTTCTGTTTATCTCCAAAAATGGAATATTAATCCTTAATTAAACAGAGTTTTGGAGAGTGTTAAATGAGGTAACAGAAGAGCTAAGCGTTTTGCCTGGTGTTGGCACAGTAGTAGGTGCTCGATACATGCTCAAGACCTTCCCCTTCACAGCTCTGCCCGCTTAGACAGCTGGGGTTCTAAGTGGGTCATGGAGGAGAGGGTTTTCCAGGTCAGCTGCATTCAGCTTCAGCTCCAATTAGCAGTTTCCCTGGTAGAGCAGATCTCTATTAATTTCAGACCCATAACCTTCAGGATTAACGAGGGTGACTTTCTTGCTATTGTGTTTGGGGACCTTTCTGAGTTGTGTCGGCTGAGGCCTGTGTGTAGGCTTTTTCTTCAAGGTTGATGCTCCAGAGAAGGGGTGATGCTCAAGTGAACAGCCAAATGCTTCCTCCTGAACCACGGGCCCCAGGGGATCTGTCTGAGAGGTGATCAGAGATCGGAA
>NW_006775554.1:1763658-1772202 GCF_000442215.2 Lipotes vexillifer
GCTTTGGGCAGGAGTTCAGCGTGCAGGAGCTGAGCAGAGCTGGGCATTAGTGCTGGGTGTTTTCTGCAGTGGTTTTGCTTCGCCTGGCATTCTCCTGCCTACATGGAAAGTGAGCTAGGTTTTTGAAAACAGTGCCATTCCAATTGAAAACGTCCTACTTTCCATCCCATTAAAGACCCTATTTTCCACCATAAAAAAAAAATTAGTATACGTTTGCTCAGATCACCATTCCCACTGTGTACAAACTTAAAGCAGACAGATGCCCCAATTGGCCACCCGTTAGGGTGAAAACAAGAAGAAACTGTAAGATGGAGCTTCAAGACTCTGGGTCAGGCTGATCTGTTCGAAGCATAGTTCTGCTAGTTAGCTGTGTGATCTTGAGTAGGTGACTACTTTTAAGGACCTAGTTTTTTTATGTGGGAAATGAGGATAATAGTTTCTGAGGCCTGAAAATGTTGTCGTGGAGATGAAAGAGTGATATGTTACAGCTGAGAAGCCTTTGGCACAGAGCCTGGGCACACAGGGAGTGCTCAGGACACGGAAGCCGTTATTGATAGGGTTACTGGTTGTGCTAACCAAGACCTCGTAACCCTTTCTCTCCTGCCATCCTAATCCTATACGAAGGTCAAGGCTTGGCCCAATTTCCTTGCCCTACATAAACTTTTCCTGACCAAGCCAGGCCCCAGATATCCCTGGGGAATCACATGTTATCTATTTCTCTAAAAACTCAAGGTTTAGAGGTCAGCAGAGGTGAGATCCAGTCCCAGCTCTGCCATCTACTATCTCTGTGTCAGTTGCCTTGTCACTCAAATGGTAAAAAGTAATACACCCAACTCATTGGGTTACTGTGAGAATCAGGGAAGACCAGGCATATAATATATAAATAGAGAAGTAACTTAGAACATAAGTGCCCAGTTATTTTTCCCCTGGAAGGTAAAGCACATAGGGAAAGTATGTGCTTGTGTGTGTGTGTGTGTGTGTGTGTGTGTGTGTGTGTGTGTGTGCGTAGGAGGGTAGCTTCTGATGACAGATTATCTGTAGCAAGAATCAGGCTGAGCTAAATGTCCAACAGAGTAAGGTGTGAATTGCTGGATTCATCCCTTCCCCCATAATCCTGAAGCACTGGGCAAAAATCTAAGGAATCTACCGTCTTGGGCTACTTGGTGTCAGGTCAGCTCCGGGAAGCTTCTTGGTCTTGTATGTTCCAATTGCTTTGTTTCTTCTTTTGATGGCCTCTTGCCGATCTTTTTTTTTTTTTTTTTTTTTTTTAATTAATCATCAACTCCTCCATCTTTACTCTCTGTGCATTTGCTGAAGTCTGGAGATCAGAGATATTTTCATGCTGCTTTGGGTTCATTTACAAGAGGAAGCCTGTCTGGTTTCATCTTGGAGCATCTATTCATCTTGTTATTTAGCACTGGCTCAGAGACCCAAAGATGGAGGGTTTTGATAATTAAGTAATTTAAATGGGACACCAAAGAAACCTCAGCGGAGTTTACTGTAATGTGTGATACAAGAGAAATGAGCTGGGCTAGGTTTTGACTATTTAATGAGCTTTTGGAAAGTAATTACTTGAAACTTGGGTCCATTTGACTAATATTTTTTCTTCTGACTTGTCATTTTCACAAGTGCTTTACTGAGAAGTGCAAATATTATCTGAATGAACGTGCCCTTTGCTTTGGTCAAACTCCAGTTTCCTAGTGGTGGCAGGAGGGGAATTTGAAGATATTGAAACTGTTCTCATTAAATGCATCAGTAACTGCGTAAACCTCATTCATAAATCAGAATGAATCATGTGACATTTCTAACTTGAAGTTCAGGGCCACATTCAGGCTGAGGTTTGATTAACCATAAGGGATCTTGTTGTGGGACGGGGGGCAGCAGGCACTACTGTCGGGTCCTCCTATTAGAAAGACCTAGCTAGGAAATTACTGCTGGGATGAAAAGCAAAAAATAAAGATTAGTTGGGACTCTTCCTCACGCTGTCTTCCCTAATTCATAGGAGTGATCATTTCTGAGAGTCCCACGTTTCCTGTCCTGAAATTCATTAAATTCCACGTTTCTCTTTCTCTTGAAGCTGATGACCAAACACCCGGGCAAACGTCTGGGTTGTGGACCTGAAGGTGAACGTGACATCAAAGAGCATGCGTTTTTCCGGTATATTGACTGGGAGAAACTCGAACGCAAAGAGATTCAACCCCCGTATAAGCCGAAAGCCGTAAGTAAACCGTTCTCTCTGGTTGTTGGGTCCACATCATACACGCTCTTTCTCTCTCCAATGCGTGTGCCCTTGGTGTCCTCCGAGGGGTGGACCTCGATCTATGAGTGCTCACATTTATACTCAAAGGCAGTGGGTACAAAAATGGAGATTTCCTTCCACACGGCCTCTATAAATGTGGGAAAGACCATGGACATCGAGTTTTTGTTTTATCGATTCAATTATTGTAACTGTCTGAGCTGGGGAATGGTTCTTGGGTGAGCAGAGTTCAGATCCATTCTTGGACAGTGATAAAGAATCTAATTTTGCCCTCGTTCTTTCCTTGGTTTGACTGTGTCATTTTCTCTTCATACTGACGTTGAAAAGGTCATGCTGTTTATCTCAACAGTATTTAAATTTAATTCTGAAATATACACTCCATCTGAGTCAGTAAAGAAGACAGAACCACCAGCCAGCTCCCACCCAAGGTGAACCAGAATGAGTGACGTGCTGGTAGCCCTCCTGGAGGCTCTGGGCATAGATATAGCTCTCAGAGAACTGTTAGAATAGAATAGTAAAGGTCTCACATTTCCTGCAGTTGTGTGCACACGGTAGTGCTTCCATCCCCAAAGACTCGGCAGGGAGGAGGAGTTTGCCCCTGAATTAATCGGAACCGTGGTTCTACTGGGAGGATATTTCTTTGTTAGATTAAGTACAGCGGAGACCTGGTGACTTTATTATGGGTTGTAAAACTACCGACCTAGGCTGAAAAGGGGGCATAAACATTGTCATCGAAACCTGAAATTGTGAGGGTCTCAGATGTTAAGATGAAGAAAATGACAGTGATAATGGTGCTTGTTTTGATATCATTATTATTAATTTCTTGACCACTTATCTGGCCATATTAAACACTTCACACATAGCATCTGATTAAATCCTCACAACAACCTATTAGGCAAGTGCTTCCATGTAATGGAAGAGGAAATGGAAGCGCAGAGGGGTTAAGCGCTCTGTCCAAGGTCACTCAGCCAGTGTGTGAGGAAGCGAGGATTCAAAGTCTGACTCCGTTAGAGGCATCAGGATTCCCGGGGCAAAGGACACGTAGTTCTGCTTCTGTCATCTCGCCAGTCCTGCACATCCCAAATGCTTAGGATCACAGCATCCCTGATGAATCCTGTTTCTCTCTGGACACTTCCTAGTGTTCAGATACAGGGTCCTTTTAGAGGCAGCCAGTTCCACACTGTGGTCCTTCTAATTGTTGCCAACATGTATACTGATATCAAATCAGCCTCCCCAGAATTGCCATCACTGGGTCCTGTTCTATCAATCAAAGCCTCTTTCTCTGTAGCACATCCTTATACTCCTGAATCCTGCGATCTCCAGGCTAAACACGCCCCTCCTCCACCTGCAAGCATGTCCCGTGTGACATCACCTCCGGGTGCCTGTTGTCCTCCAGGTAATCAACATCGATCTTAAAATACAGACACAGGAATGAGCACAATATTCCTTATAGTGTCTGACCCTCAGTGAATGCAGTGGGTCCAACGAACCATCTCTTGATTATTCTGCATCTGGACAACTTGGATGCGTCGTTTCCCCTCTCTGCTCTTCTGCTGCATCGTCTGTAGTACAGCGATGATAACAGTTTCTCCATCAGAGGAGACTGATAATGCATGAAGTACTCAGTACGTGCCCGGTACACAGGAGGCCCTCTGGGATAGTTGATGATATTTGTTAGCGGCGTGTCACACGTTGGTCGTTGTGTTGGGTGCAGAGTCTTTGAGGGGCAGAACAGTGTTGAGTCCTGCTGCTGCTAGTCCCTAAGATAATGTCCATGTGTACGCTTGGGGTTCATGTGTACACCTGCATGTCATAGGCAGTATCATCACTTTCGTTATATAAAAAAAGATCAAAAAGCAATCTGGGGGCTTCCCTGGTGGCGCGGTGGTTGAGAGTCCACCTGCCGATGCAGGGGACGTGGGTTCGTGCCCCGGTCCGGGAAGATCCCACATGCCGCGGAGCGGCTGGGCCCGTGAGCCATGGCCGCTGCGCCTGTGCTCCGCAGCGGGAGAGGCCACAACAGTGAGAGGCCCGCGTACCACAAAAAATAAAATTAAATTAAATTTAAAAAGCAATCTGGAAGAGAAGAGTGGATTCTCCATTCAGGAAACTGGGAACTGGAAGGTGGCACACACAACCCACTTGGGTTTTGTGGAGCTCTTCATGAGGTCTCAAAATGTGGACCGATCTCTCTTCACTTGGCCAGAGGAAAGATGCAAATGCCCCCGTCCCCACCGGCATTGAGCCACTGACATTTGAGGTTCATTCTTTACATGTAGAGCAGTGGTTTTTCAAAGTGTGGTCCCCAGACCAGGAGTATCACCTGGGAACTTTAGGAATGAAATTCTCAGGCCCTGCCCCAGACCTCCTGAATCAGAAACCCTGGGGGTGGGGCTCTCCAGGTGAATCTGATAAACACTCCAGGCTGGGAATCACTGCTGTGGAGTTCATGGTCAAAAGCTCAAGCAGGGAAGCTAGACAGAGGCCAAAGGAATGTGGCAAGGAGAGAAATCTCTTTAAGAGGAAGACACTGGTTCTCACACAGTCTGAGTGAGGGGTGGTACCTTCCAGGAACAGGTAGCTATAGAGGCCAGGCAGGTAATGTCAGTGAGGGAGGTGGGAGTAGTGGGGAGAGGGGCAGACAGGGGAGCTGGTGGCTCTCAAGGGCTCGGTGGGTGTTCATCTCCAGCGGACCAGTTGGAGGATCCTGTGGCTCATTACTAATTATTGTATTCTTTTCATATTATCCATGATAATAACAGCTACCTTCTCCTGAGAACCTTCTATGAGCTGGGCACTGGGCTAACCAGATTGGTCCTGTGGGGATGTAGGCTCTGCATTGCTCCATCCTCATTGGGATTTTCATATGAAATCTCACTATTTTTATAAATATGTCAGCAACAAGTTTTAAAAATTAAACACAAATCAGGTCAAATAAAACACACCCGTGAACCGTATGTGGCTGTCAGTTTATAACCTCTAGAACAGTGATCACTCAAAGTCAGGTTGAAGATCAGCCGGTTAGTACTGGTTACTGACAACCAGAGCCCATTTTGACTGGTTAAATACTTTGAAATATTTAACCTGGCTCAGAGGAGGTGCTCAGGAAAAATTAGCTGTTCTTATCATTGATAAATACAAAAAGATTACAATAGATAGTGATGATCTACAGGGGATCCTTCAACTGTTCTATATTGGATATGGTTTCCAACCAGCCAATGTCTTGAAATGCCTCATGTGGGTTTAACAGTGACTTTCAAAGTACAGTGACTGGACTGGGCTATAGACTTCAAGATGTTCTACAACCAGCTCTAAGGGGAAGAGGCACTGCCCTTGATTTTCTTAGGGTGAATTAGAAATAAACATAATAATGAATACACCACCCACTCATCTGATTCAATCTGGGCACACGCCTTTCACACAGCAGTTGCCAGCCTCAGAGCCCCTCCCCCCGCCCGCCCCCCCAGGGATTTCACATTTCCCCTTCCTCACACCTCTGAAAGGCCCACGGTGAGTGTGTGCAGAGTTCCATGTGCCTCACGGGATATTAAAAGGCATGCATGTATCTGTCAGTGTTCCTGATTCATGCATGCTATTAAATAGAGTGCAGCAAGAGAAAGAAAAAACATGGGTCAATAACAGAGGATTATATTCAAACATCAGTGAAGGGTGCTATTATTGGAGGTTCATTAAAATAATTTTAAATGGATTTTTAAAGTCGTTCTCTTTTATTGTGGCAAGAGCTCGTCGCAGAGTAGCATTGGAAACTACTGAAACACATTAGCCTCATGCATTGTTTCGGGTACAAGAGTAATTTTTTTAACGTGCATCTGATCGTGTCACTCTCTTGCTTAAAGCCCCCCGATGGCTCTCTGCCAGCCCCGGGAAAATGTCTATTGTTCCTTAGCATATATGGCTTTTCGAGTCTCCCCAGGTCCAGACTCCTTACTTCAAGCACTGGCATTTCTGAGTGTCATTCAGTTCCTCAAACATGCAGTGCCTTCCCTTCCCTTCCTGGCTTTCCCCACGTGGAGCCAGCTACCTGGAAACCCCAAAGCCTTCCCGTGCTCCCTCCATCCCCCATTCTCCTGGTGCCTCCCTCCTTCCTCCTCATCAAATCGGTAGACCGTCACCCACGCAGGGAGGCTTTTGTCGATTCCTGAGTAGGGATCATCTGCTAGTGTCCCATCAACAAGCTCATCACACTTTGTCGTAATTACTTGTTCAGTGTAAGGTCTGTCTTTTTGGCGAGACTAAAAGATTGCGACTGTCTTTTTCAGGGTTGGATCCCAGTGCTTAGCATAAGGTTGAGCTCATGACATGTGCTTAATCATTTTTACTGAATAAATGAGTGATTAAATGAAAGGCTGTCAAATAGGATGCTGCAGTGCACTGTGCTGAGGAACATACTGGATTCTTTAGGGATATATATTAGAGCACAGGGTGTTTTTCTCATGTACAGCAGTGTGTCTCAGATAAATTGGTTGTTGTGTAAGCTACCCTATTTATAAAGGGCTATAATTTGGGTGCTGAGTTGTATCTGTCATGGCCTCGTTTGGTTGTGTGATGAAGGATCTGATGATGCAATGCATGAATTGTTGGACTTTGGACGGAGGGGGCTGTGACTTGCGCAGTCTGTCGTTGCCCAGCCAATGCTACAGGTGCCATGATGCAGCCTAGCGGAGCTTCTTAAACTTTAATGTGCATATACAGAGTCTCTTGGGCATCTGATTAAACTGTGGATTCTGATTCAGCCAGTCTGGGGTAGGGCCTGAGATGCTGCATTTCTGACATGATCCCAGGTGAGAGGATGCTGCTGGACCACGGCGTAGCAGGCACTACATCATGGTTCTGTGGGGTCCCACCAGCCAGTGAGTTGACTGGTGGATCCTGTGGTAGTCAGTGTGCAGTTTGGCATGGTGAGGGCTGTGCTGAAGGGGTGTACATGTTTTAGCACAGAATGTGCTTGAAATGTGGCTTGGGACGCGTGGCAGGGTGCTGTAGGTCAGTGTGCGGCAGATGGGAGGTGCTGGTTTGTGGTTGAAGGGCGGAGTATGTGGCTGGGCATGTGGTGGAGTGGTGGGTTGAGAAACAGCGCGCTCTGGTTCCGTCCTCTAGTGGGGACGTTATGGGTCATCCATTCAGCAGGTGTTTATTGATGTTAGGTGCTGTTCTAGGCCCTGGAGACACAGCAATAAAAATAAAAATCTCTGCATATTCTAGAGGGAGTGGGCAAATAATGAACATAGAAATCCGTGACTATGTCAGAAGTTGATAAGCATTATGGAAGGTTGGGGATTGGGAGAGCAGGGTCACAGAGACGTCAGTTTTAAATAGGATCGTTGGAAAGCCTCACTGAGAAAGTGACATTTCAGCAAAGATGGGAAGAAGGTGAGGGAAGGAGGGAGCCATGTGTATATCTGGGGGAGAGAGTGGTTTGGGTGGTAGTAATAGGTGCAAAGGTCCTGGGGCAGGAGCTGGCCTGGCGTGTTCAGGGAAGAGCAGAGAGTCCAGGTGGCTGAGCTGAGCCGGCAAGGGAGAGAGTAAAAGGAGATGAGATCAGAGAGGCCACGGGAGGGGCAGATGGTACAGGCCATTGAGGATCTGTGGCTTTTACTCCAGATCAGGTGGGCAGAGAAGTATCTTGATCTGACTGTTATGGGGGGAGGGGTGAAATCAGGAGATGGGTTATGAGACTCTTGCGCTAATCCAGGTGGGAGGTGCTATCTGATGATCAGCTTGGAATGTGGCTGTGCTGTCGTGGAGGGTGTGTTGAGGCCACACCATGGGTGAGCATGTCTTACGGGAGAATTTGTGGTATGTGGTGCTATGTCGCAGTGCACGGTAGGCTAGCGTAAGGTGTTTAAATCAAAACGCCTGATGAGATTTCAGTGGCGTTCGTATATCATTATGAATTGCCTCGGTGAAGTCCAGTGGTGTCCATGACACCTAACGCAGGGCTCGCCCTGAAAATGAGGTAGGGACACAGACCATGGGCTCAAGGCTCCAGTTGCCCCATGGAGGCAGCTCTTGGATCAACTCACCCAACAGGCAGCATAGATGCAGCAAATTGTAAAGAGAGAAAAGTAACAAGGCGACAAGGATGCCCTGTTTCATTACAGTCCATGGAGCCTGCAGTGCTAGGGTGTGTGTACAGAGACCTGCCCACTAATAAGCGTGGCTCTATTCTTGTCCTACGACATGATCATCTATCTGATTGTCATTTCACTCTGGGCAGGGTTGAGTACAGTTGGACGGGACACGGTCATTAAGAAACATCTCTTTCC
>NW_006775554.1:1772466-1794088 GCF_000442215.2 Lipotes vexillifer
TCGAGGGCGGATCTGACACTGTCTAGACATGATCAGCGTGCTCACCCCTCCTTCCTTCCCTTCCAGCCTTGGTGTCAGGCTCACAGACTCCAGCCCCACCCATATGATAGGCTGATGCCAGTCATTTCTGCTCTGGTTACCTATTCTCTGTTCTCATCACTTTACATAAAGTCCCGTAGAATTTTGAGGCATCTGCACATCTGGAAAGTCTTGGAATCTTGCAAACTGAAAAAACAGAGCCCCTTCTCCCCATTCTACTTTATTCAGCCTCTCATTTAATATCCTTTCCAAAATACCGCATAGGGTACTGGATCACATACCATTACTCGCATCCTCTGGGAGTCTAAATGCCGAACTGCTCACAGGACTTGGTTTCTTGGTAATTCTGTCATCTGAAAACATTGTTTATGTAGCTGAGGTCAAAAGCTTCAAGTACTGCTTTAATGAGCTGCAATTCTGTTCATGTGACCTTCTCCTCCAAACCCAATTGCCCTTTACACTGTGTGAGTAAGTGTCTCTGTGTGTGTGTCTGAATGTGTGTTTGATGTGCTGACATTTCTGAATTGGAGCCACAAAGCATAACCTTTGTATGTTTGCTATTAAAACTCAAAATTCAAGGCTTAAGAAAGGGAGCTAACTTTTACTTAATATGATTTATTTAAGAATAGAATCTAGCTCCTCCAAAGTACCAAATGCTCAAGAGGATAATATATTTTTGAATACTGGGATTTAAAATAATTCTCATAAAACCTGTACTGTTCAAATACTGTTCAAATATTGAGCTCTTGTCTGTGCCAGGCACTGTTTTAAGTGCCTTCCAGGCATTACCTCATTTAATTCTCACAACCCTATGAGGTAAGTGTCATTGTCATTGTGTTGCAGATGAGGGCATGAAACTTGGAAAGGTTAGGACATTTGCTCAAGGTCCAGCAGCTTGGAGGTGGCCAAGCCAGGACTTGAACCATGGATTTTATCTGCTCAGTATCTTGGAAAGATTTTTAGAAGCACCTGGAGCCCCTTTTAATGAGGTCTGTGATAGCACTGATGGGAGCGGACCATGATAACACCATCTAATGTTGTCTGTTACATAATAGAAAAAGACTAAGTATTCTTACAGTTCAAATGAATTAAAATTTATTTTAAAATATCGCAACAAACATGTAGCGTATTCACACCTTTTACAATTCATTGGCAGGATTTTTAAAAGATGCAAATCTCACTTCTTCCTTAAGGCTTTGATTTCGAGGCTGGCAAAGACAGCAGACACTGAATAACCCCTGGAAGCAGGGCATGGCAGCATCTGAAATGAGGCACTCAAGGCAGGCTCGTTAAGAAGTAGACATTTTCCCACCCAGTTCTGTTTGTTCTCGTGGTTATCCAGAGAGTGTGGAGTTTGCAGAGATCATAATCAAAATATTAGGCTACATGCATACACTGACTAACAAATAGCCAAGGGTTGTTTAGGACATGTAACCTGGAGTTTGTGTATCTGTTTATCTCCCTTTCCATCCATCCATGGAGAGCCTACTGAAACTGTGGATTCAGGCAGGCTCCCTTTGAAAGATGGTTCAAATTGACAGGTTCCTGGGCCAAGTGAGGTTCCTAAATCATTTGCCAGGTGCATGACTTTGAGCTGTCCCTTGGCAGAGGGGCCAATGGTTTGATTGAAATGGTAGATGGGAAGGTCACATGCTGAGAGAGAGCATGAATCTGTTAGGATATGTCTGGCCATAACCACTGAAATGTGACAGAGGTCAAGAATTGAAAGGTACCTTAGAAGTGGAATTCAACCCCTCCATTCTATAGATGAGGAAGCAGAGGCCCAGAGATTTCCCCAAGTGACTTACACAGGGAATATGACAGAACCAGGACAAGAAAACTCGCCCTCCATTTAATGCATGAAGGACTTTATTAAAACACTGTTTACAACAGTAACAATAAAATGGGTCAGGCATGTTCTATGAAATTATTCAATTTTACTAGAAAGCAGAGCACTCTATCTAATTTATTGATCTCATGTCATCTGCACAACAACCCCAGGAAATACATGGTATTATTACCTCCCCTGTACAGGTGAGGAAACAGGCTCAGAGAGGTTAAGTAACTTGCCCGTGGTCACACAGCCAATTTAATTTGAAGTCCTATTTCTTTACCTCCGAAGCCCATACTCTTGCCTCCATGATGTTTCTTCTCTCATCTCCCAAACTCAGCTGCACAGATGTGGGATTTGAACTGCTCTTGGTCCCGTCCCGCGTTTAAATACTTTCCTGGGGGATGGGCTCCGTTGAATGAATGTCCATGAAGTTTAGTTCCTTAGATTCTGCTGTCAACCCTGCCCAGGTTGTAATTCTTATCACAGTGTCCCAGAAAGCTGTTGACCAAAGGTTGGGAGAACTTCAGGAGATGAACACATGGATCCAGGGAGACTGGGTCAAGCAGAATGAATGTGGACAGGGAACTAAGATCCCACAAACCATGTGGCATGGCCAAAAAACAAAACAAAACAAAAATACCCCAAAAAAACACCAGACTTGCTATTCAGCAGCTGAGTAAAGATGAGCCTCCACAATCTCAGGCTCTCCAATCTCAGTCGGACTCTTAAGCCTGCCCCGTCAATCCCTCTCTGAGTCCACTGGGCAAGTCCCCAAACCTTCTGTTTTCTGAAGGTCCCCCTACTAAAGTTCCAGTCCCCTTGGTCTCAACTGATAGCCCCATCTCCTGAGTCGGGGGGAAATTGAGGCCCATGGGTGCCCATGGGTGGGTGGCTTTCCTGCTCCTGTATAGTCATCTTGACATCTTTCCCTCTGTGTGTCAGCAAACAGGTGCCTCCCCCCGCTCCCCGTGAAGACTTTCCCCTTCTTCTCTGAACCCCTGTTCTCCCATGTCCTTTGCACATCTGCTCTGGCCAGTCTGTGCCTACAGCTTCTCTATATATTAATCAAAGCTCCTATGGTTACAAATAGGAACCCAATTCAAACTGACGTAATGACTAAATTTTTTTCAAGTATTTAGCTGTGGCTGGATCCAGGGTCTCAACAGTATCAAAAGCCATCCACTTCTCTGTCTCCCTGGGATTGCTTTCCTGTCTGTTGATTTCATTCTTCATTGAAAGGCTTTCTTGGGCATATAGCTACTCCAGACTTACTACGTCCCATTATTTTCGCAATTTCTGCCGAAAAAAAGAGCTTCCTTTTCCTAAACTTCCCAGTAGCCTGGAACTCAATCTTGTCGGAAGATATTGGGTCATATGGTCATCTCTAAAGCAATCACTGGGCCTGGGGGTGGGGAGGATGGAATGTTCTGATCGGCCAGGCCTGGGTCACCTGCCAGGTGACTGGGTCTGCCCCTATCTAAAGTGGACATCTTGCAGAGGGCAAGGAGTGGATCCTCCAAGAAAAATAAAGCCACTGTGCCTGCAAGCCCAGCAGATATCCACTCTGACTCCATTCTGATTCATTCTCCACGACACAGAAACATGCTAAGTCTCTCATCTTAAAAATCCCTTGCCTCAAACCTGGATCCCTCCATCCTACCACTAGGGCTCCTGCCCTATCTTCTCATACAAACAAACTTTGGAAGGAGTTCTTGCTGTCTCCACTTCATTACCTTCCATTCTTTCTACAGTTCAGTGCAATCTGGCTTCTGCCGCCACCATTCTATTGAAATTTCTCTCCTTGAGTCAGCAATGACCTCAAAATTGTCTCCTCTCGTGGACTTATCTTTCTTGACCTCATCAAATTGGGCACTTTGATCTTCCTTCCTTAAGAAAAAGTCTGATAAAGTAAAAACTTCCAGCAGCATCAAAAGCTATGCAGTGAAATTAAGTACCTCCCCAGAGACCCCTAACTAGGCTCCGTGGCTCTCCTTCCCAGAGCCACCCACTGCGACCGGCTTCCTTGGGTGACCTTCTGGAGACGCTGTGTGCAGCACAGAAATCCTCCACATCACACACAAGGATGTTAGTGCTCGTGTTCAATTCCCATGCCTGGCTCTACTCCTGCCTTCCATCTTGGAGGTTGTTTTTTTGTTTTTTTTTAACTTTTAGATTGGAGCATAGTTGATGAACAATGCTGTGTTAGTTTCAGACGTACAGCAAAGTGATTCATTTATACACATGCACGTATCTATTCTTTTTCAAATTCTTCTCCCACTTAGGTTGTTACATAACATTGAGCAGAGTTCCCTGTGCTCTACAGTAGGTCCCCGTTGGTTATCCATTTTAAATGTAGCAGTGTGTGCATGTCTATCCCAAACTCCCTAACTATCCCTTCCTGCCCCCCGCCCAGCTGGTAACCATAAGTTCCTTCTCTAAGTCTGTGAGTCTGTTTCTGTTTTGTAAATAAGCTCATTTGTATCATTGTTTTTAGATTCCGCATAAGTGATATCATTGGGGTTTTTTTTTAACATCTTTACTGGAGTATAATTGCTTTACAATGGTGTGTTCGTTTCTGCTTTATAACAAAGTGAATCAGCTATACATATACGTATGTTCCCATATCTCTTCCCTCTTGCGTCTCCCTCTCTCCCACCCTCCCTATCCCACCCCTCTAGGCGGTCACAAAGCACCGAGCTGATCTCCCTGTGCTATGCGACTGCTTCCCACTAGCCATCTATTTCACGTTTGGTAGTGTATATATGTCCATGCCACTCTCTCACTTTGTCACAGCTTACCCCTCCCCCTCCCCATATCCTCAAGTCCATTCTGTAGTAGGTCTGTGTCTTTATTCCCATCTTACCCCTAGGTTCTTTTTTTTTTTTTTAAGAATGTTTCAAAGTTTTATTTTGAATTAATTATATATTTCCAAGAAATTGCAAAGACAGTACAGAGAGGTTCTGGGTAGCCATCATCCAGCTTCCCATATTGGTCACATCTTCTTACTTAATTATAGTACAGTGTCAATACCAGGAAATTGACATTGCTTATAAAGTGTGCAGCATAAGTACTGTGTAATTTTGTCACATGTGCATATTTGTGTAACTACTACTGTAATCAAGATACAGAAATAATCTATCATTCCAGAAATCTCCCCTGGGCTGCCCCTTTGTAGTCACAACCTGCCCTCTCCTTGTCTACATCCATACCCCATGACAATCACTAATCTCCTTTTATGGCCCTTTATTCTCCCCTCCTTATAATTATCTTAAATATTTCCTCTATATAAATTGAGAATTACTTCAGGGAGTATTGAAATATGTGTTTTAACTTTCAAATATAACTTAGAAGACTCAGTATGAAAAAGTAAGTCTATTGTATTTAGCCGTATTCTTACTCTTGCTGTTGTTTTCTCTTCCTTCCTGATGTTCCAATATTCCATTTTTTATCATTTCAATTCTGTTTGAAGAACTTCCTTAAGCCATTCTTTTAAGATAAATCTACTGACAACAAATTCTCTTACTTTACTTTTATCTGAGAATATCTTGATTTCTCCTTAATTGTTGAAGGGCACTTCACTAGATACAGGATTCTGAACTGATAATTTTCTTTTTTCTACTCTTGAAAAATGTCCATTTCCTTTTGGCTTTCATGGTTTCTAGTAATAAATCTGCTGTTATTTGAATTGGTTGTTTTTTTTATTCCTCCACTTAAGGTAATGTTTTGTTTTGTTTTGTTTTTTTATATGGTACATTCTTCTTTCTTTTTTTTAAACATCTTTATTGGGGTATAATTGCTTTACAATGGTGTGTTAGTTTCTGCTTTATAACAAAGTGAATCAGTTATACATATACATATGTTCCCATATCTCTTCCCTCTTGCGTCTCCCTCTCTCCCACCCTCCCTATCCCACCCCTCCAGGTGGTCACAAAGCACCGAGCTGATCTCCCTGTGCTATGCGGCTGCTTCCCACGAGCTATCTACCTTACGTTTGGTAGTGTATATATGTCCATGCCTCTCTCTCGCTTTGTCACAGCTCACCCTTCCCCCTCCCCATATCCTCAAGTCCATTCTCCAGTAGGTCTGTGTCTTTATTCCTGTCTTACCCCTAGGTTCTTCATGACCTTTTTTTTTTTTTCTTAGATTCCATATATATGTATTAGCATATGGTATTTGTCTTTCTCTTTCTGACTTACTTCACTCTGTATGGCAGACTCTAGTTCCATCCACCTCACTACAAATATCTCAATTTCGTTTCTTTTCATGGCTGAGTAATATTCCATTGTATATATGTGCCACATCTTCTGTATCCATTCATGCGATGATGGACGCTTAGGTTGCTTCCATGTCCTGGCTGTTGTAAATAGAGCTGCAGTGAACAGTTAGGTACATGACTCTTTGTGAATGATGGTTTTCTCAGGGTTTTATCAGTACGTCTAAATCTACTTCATTCTTTCAGTAGCTTCCTAGTTTCCTACATGTGCAAGTATATCTGTAGGATAAGCTCAGAGTCTCTCCCTCCTTTTCAGGCCCCTCCTCTCCCTTGTTCTTACGGCACTGAGCTGACTGATTTTCCTCCTGTCTCCATAACCACTCCCGGCAGAGATACTGCATGAAGACTTCTGATGACAGTTGAACTTGGAGGATCAAGACATGCCCATGACCCAGAGAGGGAAAGAACAAAAGTGTATTTTTTGTTTATTTACAAGTGCAGTTTCTTAAAAGCAATCACAAAATGCCCTCCAATTAGGGTATGAAAAACAGCAACTCAGAGGTGGTGTGTGAAACTGCTCGAAATGTCTTTCCGAGGAAGTGAGGCTTGGACAGGAGAGGGGAGGTGTCCCTTTTGTGCCTGGGCCCACGTTTTCCTAACTTTCTCTAACCAGGAGCCCCAGGGCCTGGCTTCACCTTGCGGCTTCCCACATATCCTGCCAGCCTTGGTGGGAAAGATTTCGTGTTTTAAGTGCCTGTAACTTGTTAATGATAATATCCTCGTGATCTCAGAGAGACGGCAGTGAGCAGTCCTGAAGAGAAATCTTAGCTCTCTGCCCAGGAATCAGACCTGGGTAGCGTGGATGAAAACCGGAAATCCTAGCTGCTGGTCCACCAGGGGCTAGAGGCTAGAAGCAAAGTTGCCCTGGCTCTTGCCCTGTTTGAAAAATGAATTTCTCAAAGAGGCAAACACTGTAAGAACAGGTACAAAGTTTATTATCAGAGACACAGCATAACATGTGGGAGAGCACACAAAAAACAGCTTGTTTATTTAAAACAGAAGCAAGGTGGAGATACACACCCTGAGAGAAAGGGTGTGGGTGTCCTCCCTAATGAGGAGAAGTGCAGTGAAGAGGTGGTTAAATCATTTATATAGGGCAGTTCTTCCGGGTCTTTGCTTACCTTTGGCCCATTATCTCACTTGTTTTCCACACCTGACCTGTCCTAAGGCCCTCCCCAATATGTGTGCACATGTTTTTTGCCAAGATGGATTCCAGCGCAGAGGCCTGTGGGAGGTTTGACAGCACCTATTTCGGGGTGGCGTCCTCTCCTTTTTTGACCCCCGAGAAGCCTTCCTGTGTATGTGCAGTTGGGCAGCTGGGGAGGTGATAGATGTGGTTGTCTTATCTCTTTACTCTGGCAGAGCTCAGCCCCTGCCACCAGCTTTGTCCTTGGAATGTCTTGGGAAAACAAAGCTCCAGTTTACTCTGCTGGATAAACTCCAGCTGTCCAGCCCAGAGGCCCATCTACCTTCTACCTCTCTAGGATAGATTGGGGTGTGGCAGGGCCTGTAGGATCCCTCAGTTGCCAGGGTACAGCCGCGCCCATCAGATTAGCTCATTGGACAGGACTGGGTAAGTCAGCACTCAACAGCAGCTACCAGCTACCATGTCAGAGATTTTATGTGCATTTTGTCAAATCAACCTCACCGCATCCTGCAAGATAGATCCATTTGACATAACAGAAAACCTGGCTTAGGGAATTTAGCTAACCTGCTTACAAATTATCTGTCTGGGGATTGATGGTGCTGAGATTGGTACCAGGTCAGCTTTTTTCTTTTTTTTTTTTTTTTTGTGGTATGCGGGCCTCTCACTGCTGTGGCCTCTCCCGTTGGCGCGCGCAGGCTCAGCGGCCACAGCTCACGGGCCCAGCCGCTCCGCAGCATGTGGGATCCTCCCGGACCGGGGCACGAACCCGCGTCCCCTGCATCGGCAGGCGGACTCTCAACCACTGCACCACCAGGGAAGCCCCCCAAGTCAGCTTTTAAGTCCATGCCACATGATCGGATACAGTCTGTAAGGCAGTGAGATGTCACTGTTGCCCCGTGGTCTTTGGAATCAAGCAAAGCAGGCTCTGAATCGTGGTTCTCCTTTGCCTTGTATGACCCTGACCAAATTGTTAACTTTTCACATTTTCTGCTAAGTGGAGATAATCCTTTTTCTGCCTATCTTACAAACTTGTGAGAATCAAAGCTATAAAAACATAAGCAAGTAAAAGGGTTAATTACTATTTGGGGGCAGTTTATCTGAAGCCAGCAACATAGGTTTAGAATGAATGGTGAAGAATAGATAAGAACAATATGATACTTTGTTGACATGGGAAAAAGTTTAGAGTGTATTTCATGTAGTTTTTTAAAAAGCAGGCTAAAGAATAAAGTGATGAGTCTACATTTTTTAGAGTAAAAACATCCATCAGTCAATTCATACAGCCATCCAGGACACAGACCAAAATGTTAACATAATAAAGGTACTGGGGTGGTGGAATTACAAAGGGTTTTGTTGTTTCTTTTTCTTGGTGCTTGTGAACAAGTTATTTGTTTCTGCATAAATGGATCAGTTGTCAGATCTTGGATCAAATCCTAGTCAGTTACTTAAGCTCTAAATCTATTCCTCATTGTAGAGCAGACTTCATAGAACTGTTGGATTAAATGAGATCATGCTTGTAAAGCACTTATACAGTATTTGGCTACTAGTAAGCACTTAATATATGCTACTGTTCATCCCTTTGACAACTTTGAGTGCCTACTCTGTACTGGGACCTGGAAATTTAGGTGTGGGCAAATCAGATGTGGCTTCAGCTCTCATGGAGCTTACAGTCTAGATGGGAATATAGACAATACAGATAAGCAAAGAAATAAACATGTTATTGTAGATTGGGATATTCACGTATTTTATTTCCTGTGGAAGAAATGAGCAGATTGCTCTGAGAGAGAATAACAGGAGGAGAAAGCGTGAATCTGCTTTACTTGGAGGTGATCCAGAGGATCACCTCACCTTCTCTGAGGAGGTAGTATTTAACCTGAGATCTGGAAGAAAACAAAACATTGCGTGTTGTTTTTAAATGAAGATCTTTTTAAAAATGAAACTTGCTATCAAGTGCAAAAGACCCCCTCTCTTGCCAGCTTCCTCCTTAGTAGACACAGAGATCAAATATTCCTGATCGTAAGGGACCTTCATTATTAGGAAAGGAGGCTTTAATCTTTCCTTCTTTGCCAAAGCCCAGACCATGCAGAATACTGTCTGACACTGCTCCAGAGAAACACCTTGGTCCACAGACAACTTTTAAGAATGATCAAATGCATGTGCCTGGCATGGCTGCTTCTCTCTGGGTGGGTCCCTCCTGCGTTCTCCTGCTGCATAGAACCATAGGCATAAAAAGGATCCCGAATTTCACTGAATTTGCACATTAAAAAAAGAGAGAGAGAGAGAGACTCCCTTGTCATTTAGTCAGACCATATCGCTTGGGTATCTTTTCATTGTGACCTAATCTCCGTTCGTTGTGACCTAGTCTCTGGTGTCTTGATGGAGGCTGGGCAGGAATCTCCCCTGTGCCATTGGCCTCATGTTATCAAACTCGATTAAGCCGTGAGAAGTATGGGGTGGACTTTTATCCTCTTCTCCAGCATCTTGCTCTGTCCCTGACCTCTTTTCACCTCCATTTCTTCCCTGGGCTCTTCCTTTCCCTCCTCCAAAGAAGCAGTGTCTTTCTTTCTGGTCCCACTCAGCTTAGATGTCATCTCCTCGGAAAGTCTCCCTGGCCCTTCTCACATTCCTCACCTTTGTACTCAATGGCAGCACTTGTCACGTGGCACCATGCCTTGGCCCGTGTGTGCATCTGTCTCCTCTGCTAGACTATAAGCTCAATGACGGCAAGGACGGGGTCTGTCTTATGTGTCACCGTATTTTTGGTGCCCAGCACACCGATGGACAGAAGATGCCCATTTAGATAACCTAAATATTAGCCTTTGTCATCATCCCCAAATACACACTAGGGCAGCCATTTGGGAGATCTTAGAGTTTTTAACTAAGATAAAGTACATTAAACAGCGCCAGGCAGATTTTGGCAATTTGGCTAAATATTCCCATTCCCTTTATTTCTACTTACCCCCTTTCCTCCACTGTAATAACTCCCTCATTTAAAATAGCTCTTGTAGTTTTTGTCCTTATTATACACAAAAATAATACTACTTGACTATTATTTAAATTTTCAAAAACACAATAAGCATAAAAGATAGAAAAATCAAACAATCTGTAACTCTCCCAATCTCTAGAAGCACATATAATGCCTGCAGATAGTACATACACATTTATGTCTATAATTCATAGAATGGGAACATATCGTACACACTGTCATTAATTATATATAACTGTTATTTAATATTCTTCTACATCTTATTTTAATTTTTCAAAGCATTTTGCATGGCAATACATAAAATAGATGGATCATTATTTAACTCTTTTTCCCCATTGGCCGAGAGTTGATTTAAAATTGTTTTTTTCCCCTCTAACAATTCTTTGATGAACATCCTATATCTTGATGCGATAAACCCAGGGGTATAGATAGAGCAGGAGTCCAGGAAAAGCTCCTGGAGGAAGTGTCTGGAGACAGAGGAGGATGCGTAGACAATGATGGGGAACAGGGGGAGGCAAGTGTTCCCGGCAGAAGAGACAGCCTGTGCTAAGGCTCGGAGGTGAGAATGCATGAGGGTTCTAGGAGCTGGGAGGATGTCAGGACAGCTGGTGGGTGTGTTGTGGTGGGAGGAGTTGGGCTGCGAGACCGTGGACAGCGAAGAGGCTGTTGACCAGGTGACAAGGGCTGAGTCCTAAACAGCCTGTAAGCCATGCTGAGGAGTGTGGCTTTGGGCAGTGGGGCGCCATCGCAGACGAGAGCAGGGAAGTGACATATCCAGGTTGGCGTCTCTGAAAGATCCCTGTGGTTGCTGTGACTGAGCCAAATCCACATTAGACAGCTAGACTTGGAGGTGTTATTAACACAATGAAACAGAAATTAGAAAGAAGAGAAGAAAAGGAAAAGAAGAGCTCATGTGTAACGGCTCACAGATAAGCTTTTCAAACGGTCTTGGCTCTAGATTGGGGGGCACAAGGGAACAAGTCACAATCCTCACTCCCCTCTCCAACCCGGGAAGAGGTTCCCTGTGATTTTAAATAACCTAGTTGGCTTGGCCCCCATTCCTGTTCCAGGAGCCCCAGTGATGACAGGGGGGTTGGGTTTTCTTCTCGCCACTGAGTGAGGCTGAAGCATCCACCCAAGACAGCCAGAGATGCAGGTGTGGTCCACGCTGCGGTTGCAATTAGATCCCAGCCGCTGAGCTGCCCGTTCTCCAAGGACACAGCAGGCGCAGAGCTGATCAGGGCCGTGCCTCCCAAGGGCTGACGTCTCCATTTAGGGAGCGCTCCTGAAGCTAATGGGCAGTGACAGCTCCATTTGAAAAACATGGAAACACTTAGGGAGGCTGTGATCTGCCAGCCTCGTAAGCTGCTTATTAGCAAGGAAATCACACTCCCGCTGTATTGTGCCCCCTTGGTTAACCCCTGTTCCTGCATCTCCTCTCTGCTATCTCACTTAAAGATTTCATTGTTCTCCAGGCAGTGGGGGGAGTGATGGGGGAGGAGGCTGCGGAGCTTTGCAGAAGCTGTTTCTCTGCATCCCATCACAGCCTCTGGGGAGGCCCCCGGCAGAGCAACAGCCTTCTGGTGCGGATAGGAAATGGATGGTTTTTAAAGAAAAATGGCCCCTGAAGACCCTCTGTGTCTCAGCTAATAGGCTTCCTGCACTGGCTGGCTGAGGTCCCAACACCCAGAAACACCCGCCGGGCTGCCTCGTAACACACCTTCCCACTCCTCCATCCCTGCCACAAATACCTCTTTGTTTTTTCCAGCTCCATCCCTTCTGCTCCACCCTCTTTTCCACAGCCGCATCCACCATCTCTCTCCTCTGGATGATCACAACCATTTCTCCCCTCCCCGCTGCCTCTGCCATCAGTCTAGCGCTGGTTCCTTTTCGGTCCCCACACCGCAGCGAGGGGACTCCCTCCTTGACCCTTTACACCTCCACTGGACTCTCCACTTTATCATGAATGAAACCAAGTGCTTCATGTCTTCCAACAAACATGCTTTACCCCTCGTGTCCCCCCTCACCAAGCAACTCAGACCACAAGTCCTCTCATACCCCATGTCCGATCCATCAGCAAATCATGTCAACTCTAAATTCAAAGTAGACCCCCCCCCCAAACAAATGCCTCTTCCCATCTCCCCCATTGTCATCTTCCTCCAGGCCACCATCATCTGTTGCCTGGATTATGCAACCGCCTCCTGACTGGTCTCACTTTTTCCATCTTTTCCCCTTGTCCACCCATCGGTCTATTTTGGACACAGCCCCAATGATGCTGCTTAAATATAAGTCAGAATTGTCCCCAGGGCACAAAAGAGGAAACAGACTTGAAGGGATTTGGCCGGAGTTGCACAACTAGCGGTCAGTGATGGCAGGATTTGAACCCATGTCTGCAGGTGCGTGGGCTTCCTTCTCTGCCAATAGGAAGGGGGCAGGAGCTGAGGCTCTCTGAGAACTCGGTCTCCTGCACACATATCCAATACTTCTGCTTCCCTTGATCGTAAGCTTGAAAGAGGAGCTTGTACTGCTTGGCTTTTCAGCTTATCTTCCCTCTTCCAAGGACTGAAGTTCGGCGGCAGCCCTGCATTTTCTCATCAGTCTCCTCCCAATTACCAAATGCCATGGCCCATTTTCAATAACTTTCCTGCTTGACCTCTTGGAGATATTTCAGCTGTAACAGTGCCCTCTCCTTGGATTCCTCTCCATCCTCAGCTTGTCTGCTGCAGCTCTCTCCTGATTCTCTTCTTACCGCTTTAAGTGTTAGGGGCAATATTCCCTTTGGCAAATGACAATCAAATACCTACCTCACAGGCTGGTTATGTGAATTAAAAAGCTAATGTATGCAACACACTTAGCAAATGTCAGTTGTCTAGAAAGTGCTCAGTGGTTTTAATTACTATTGTTATTATCTTTTTTTCTACCCCCCATAGTCTGTCCTTTAAAAACTCTTTTTCAAGACCTCTCTCCTGAGCTCCAGAACCCATACTTCTGACTCCCCCAGATCATCTCTGAGAATCTCAGTCATCATGTCCAAAACGGAAATAGTCATCTTTCTGAATTCTCCTGCATTCTTTCTCTTGGTGATTGATATAAGCATATTCTCTGTCATTCAAACCAGAGACCTTATGATCCCCATCCTTGGCTTCTCCCCACTGCCCCCCACCACTACCCCACTCCATGCGGTCAGTCACCAGCCAACAGCCATTCTTGCAACATGGCGCCGGGAGCTTGGCTCTGACATCAGACAGACCTGGCTCACACGGCAGCTCTCCTGTTCATTAGCAGCGGGACCCTGAACAAATTACATCACCTCCTTGGCCTCAGTCTCCTTATCTGTACAATAGGGATGACAGTAATACTTCATAGGATCATTGGGAGGATGAAATAAGATAATACAAGGAAAGAGCATTCCAGGGTGCCCGGAACATAGCAAATGCATAATAAATATTAACTGTCATAATTATTATTATTACTACTGCTGCCACTATGCTATTAGGCTGTGGTTGCCTCCTGTAGATGCTGAAACACTTAGAGATTTCATGTAAACGGGTTTATTGGTGAAGAACAAAGAAGGCCAGATTTTACTGACTCATCTCTTCTCGTTAGATAAGAACTGGCGTGTGCATGTGTATGCACTCACGCATGAGTGTACACATGTACACACACACACATATGTTATCACTCTGCCTCAGACCAGGACCTTTTCATAGACAAGGACAGCAGGATGAGTGAGAAATGGCGATGGTTTTCCCTGTAGAGCCGGATTGCCTCACCAAAGCACTGGGTTGGGTTTCATCCCACACCCTTTGTTCCCACCTGGAGGGAGAATGGCTGAGTTTACCTCCTGGCACCTTGTAATTAAGGGTCGGTGACTTATCACGCCTGGTGCTTGCCCAGCCACTGCAGGCACCACATCCAGGTCTTGATCTCTTTCTCCATTGACTGGAGTTTGTAACAAACTACTGTATCTGTGGAGCTGGAAAATATCTCCAGAGATGACTGAGAGCCAGAGGACAGTGCTTTGAGTGACCTGCTGCTTAGTATTGGGATCTCCAAGGTGAGGTATAAATGTGTCATTACTTTGCATCTTGTGCCCAAGAAATATCTCAGGCACCTTAATCACATCTCCTTCAAAATGAGCTTGGCTGACTCCTTGGGGTGGGGTCGGGAGAACATGCCACATGCCACCAGCCCCACCATCCCATGCCTTTGCCATGCAGCTCCTGACTGCCCAGAAGGATACCAGAGGCAGCTCACGAGCTACAGGAACTGAAGGTTGGGAGCCCAGCGTCATGTGCCAATCAACGGTCGTGCAAATTTTGCATTTTATGTTGCTCTCATTTCTGATCATCAAACAACCTCTCTGAGGTAGTGAAAGGGAAGGGTTTGGAGAAAACCTCACCCAGTTTTATTTTGTTCTGTTTTGTTTTGGTTGTTTTTTTTTTTTTTTCCACCCACCACAAATTCTTCTCTTCCCCTCTCATAGTGTGGGCGAAATGCTGAAAACTTCGACCGGTTTTTCACCCGCCATCCACCAGTCCTAACACCTCCTGACCAGGAAGTCATCAGGAATATTGACCAATCAGAATTCGAAGGATTTTCCTTTGTTAACTCTGAATTTTTAAAACCTGAAGTCAAGAGCTAAGTAGATGTGTAGATTTCCGTCCTTCATTTCATTCAAGCTCAACGGCTATTGTGGTGACATTTTTTTTTTTTAATTGCAAAGTTGCATCCATGTTTTATTTGCTGATGAAACTAGAGTGACCATGTTTCAGGACCCAAATGTCCTCAGGTAGTTTGGAGCATCTCTGTGAGATGGGATTATGCAGATGGCATGTTGAAAATGTGGCTGCATAATTAGCACATTATCAAAGTCCTTTTAGCACTTATTTTCCCCAGCATGTCAGCAAAGTAGATCCAGTGGGGACAGAACATGCCTGCTTTCTTTCCTTTCTTCCTGCACTGCCATTTTCACACATTTTCCAATCCCAACCATCCAATCTAGATTTTTCCTGCCAAACGAGTGGATAATCGGATGCTAGCACTATTCTTCCACTTCTGGACTTGGAGCTTGGCTTGTATCCATGTAGGTGGTTGCTTTGACTTAGAGGGAGTTTCCTCCATTCTGCCTGGTTTGGAGGCACTGGGAGCTTTGAAAAGAACACGCTAAAAATAAAATTTTATTTGTTATTTTTTAAAACTCAAAGTTCAGAAGATTATCTAAGCCCTTTTAAAATTCTAGGAGTGTGCCTTGAGACGGTTTCAATCTAAGGGCACCTCAAGGAGTCATAAGGCAACCAGCTTGGGTGCTACCTCAATGCTGTAAGCTCTGATTCCCTGTGTCCCCAATCACCTTCATCCCCAAACTACTTGAAAAGGGCATTTGGACCCACTCCCTGAAAAGACATGGTCACTTTAGCAAGGTCCTGAAGGGCCATGGTTTTACATTACATTTCAAAGTTTATTTGCTTTGGGGTTTTATTTCTGTTGTTGTTCAAATGCAAAAAAAAAAAATAATTACTCTTGTTACACATGCTTTGAAATACGTGTCCAAATGTTATTAACCACAATGACCTGCTTTGATTTACCAAGAAGACGGCTCTGGAGCCTGGCAGACCCGTGCCTGTGTGGATGGGATTTGTCTAGGTTTGTTGTTGGCTTCGGAAAGCTAATTAAGTACTCTGAGAAAGACCATTTCATGAAAGCATAGACAGTTTTATTCCTTACTTTGATGTTGTTTTGCAAGATGTTTGTGGAAATGTTCGTACCTGGATGTCTGTTATGTGCCATTTTTCTTCTAGCATCGAGATACAATAAAAAAAAAAAAAAAAAACCCAAGAAAGAAGAAAAACTATTTCAAGGAAAATGGCTCTCTTTGAAAAACATGGACCCAAACTGCAAAATGGGGCCTCCTGAGGCTTCACGACAGAAAAAAACTAAACCCAGAACTTAACCTTGGCCCCAGTGTTTAGCCGGTCAGAGAGGCTGGGACTGTGGACCATTCAGGGACTCCTGGGGGCCTGTGATGGGGTGAGGTGAGCTGGCGAGGGGGGCCTCCAGCAATATCGGAGCTCAAGGCCCACATTCCCACCAGAGGCAAGTTTAGGGTCCAGCTAGGAGCCGGGCTGGGGCTCTTGATTTTCTTGTCAAAATTGCTACTCCTCCCAGCTCACACTCAACCTTTCTAGCAAGTAGGTTTATGAGCCCCCAGAAGCCCAAGGAAAACCCTTGGGTGGAAGAAATCCCATTTCCATCTGAGCAAGCGAGGACAGCAGGTGGTCCCCCATCCCTGCCTCCTGTCCCCTGCTGTCCTCAGGCAGCCCTAAAGACAACTCTTGTCACAAGTCCAGTGATTTCTGGAAGTGCCAGGGCTTTTAAGAGACCATCAAGGGAACTTTAAAAACTTGACAAATGTCCTTGAAGTGAGACTTCTCATCTTGAAAAAAGCCATGATTTGATCTCCACTTGAGCAAAGCCCCCTGCTGTTCACTGCTTTCTGCCCGCTCTTCTCTCCCTGCTGCGGGCTTTGGGACCAGCCCTGCCGCCGCCGTGGTGGCAGCAATCTAGATATCAGGGGAAGCATACATGAAGTCCTGGCTGACAAGCTCAGGTGGCGAGAGGAGGAGGGAAATCGGGGCACAACCTCACTTTATTGTTGGGAAACCAGCATCTGGAGGGAGGAAGTGACTTGCCCAATGTCAGCCAGCTGGGATGCAAACCCAGTTTCCTGATTCTTGGTGCAGGCCTTTTTCTGCTCTGTGACTACCATCTCTGAGCTGTGCCCACCAACAGACAAGTTATTTGAGGTCCTTCACCTGGCTGTTGGGTCACCAGGCCTTTCCTTGGATATGCTCTCAGGAAGATTAAAAACGATGGAGAAACATTGGCCCATCAATAAAAGATTACAGACAACTTTAGAGAACGATGTAGGATGGATGGATGGATCGATAGAACTAGATAGATAGAGATAAATAGAATATACTCTGTGTGTGTGTACACACACACACACACACACACACACACACACTGCACTCTACATTTTCCAAATTGCTGCCATTATTTTTCAAAAGTTTAATAGTTTGCAGAAATAGGTACTCGAGCCAAAGTCTCTGTTCCCCTAACACACCGAGCTGAGGGTTGGTCAGGGAAGCCTTCTGTGAAAGAGAAGGATCATTAGTCAGAATTCCTGCAGTTGCCTTTTCTATCAACATTTCAAGTGCAGAGGAGACTGAGAAACAGAGCTTTCAACATGTGTAATCCCAGGGGAATACTTTGCAAAGGTATCCAAGAAGGAAGATTTTGAATTTATTTTTGCGACCATCCATGTATTCCACCCTCCATTCATTCACCCAACCAGCATTTATTGAGCACCGACTCTGTGCCAGGCTCTATTCTGGGTGCCAGGAGCATGGTGGGGAACCATGAAGATGCAACCCAAGAAGGCAGTCATTAAACAAGTAATTAAAAGCATGATGTAATCTAGAGATAACTAGTCTCTGGGTTAATCAGGGAAGGCTTCTTTTAAGAAAGAAGAAGTCATCAAAAGTCTATGGGGCTCTGCTTTCTCTCTGGAGATCACATTTGAGGCTACAGGAGGAGATGCAGCAGTGCTCTCTTGACCCAGATTTGTGGGACAATCATATAGTGCAATGGTGGGGAAAGAGAGGCAAGAGGGTAACTGGGGTGAGTGTCCCTCCAGAAGACCAAAGGCCCAGTCTCCATACTTGAACAGCTCACAGAATCACCAAGATTGGAGCAGAGATACCTGTATGGAGATGCTTGTATGGAGAGAGGGAACTGGTTTCAGAGCTCGGTTCCGAGTCCTGAATCTCACCTTTGGGGTTCATCACTCAGATTCCTGCAGGCATTACCTTTTCTGGCCCTCAGGGAGACACTGCCCCTGGCTTAACACCACCTGGTTCTTCTAGATGAGACAGGCTGATATTTTCCAAAAGAACTTAAATTAGAGGAGAAGTTTTTAAAAAGAGGCCAAAAAATAATCCAAAGGAACCAAAACACAGTCCAGGTCAGCCATGGCTAGTTGTCTACCAGGATCTTAGAATCCCTCTTTTCATTTCTTGGACTTCTCACTAACCTGCTTCTCTTCTAAGAAAGCACAGGGCCATGGTCACAGTGACCTTCTTGGCGAATTAATAAGAAGCCAGTGGAATCAGTAACCCTCCTTGGAGGAGTGAAACTATTCTCATGTGGCTTCAGATACTATCAACCCAGAAAGGAATTGTCCCAACGGAGAGGCCCATTCTTTCCCAACTGCTAGGGTAAAATTCAGGGATATTTTCTATGAGGATCTGCCCATAATGGCCAGTCCTGTTTAGACCATGTGAACAATGGAAGCATGAGTCATCACCAGAACAACACATGGGGAAGGGCCTTCAATGTTGGAGCTGGTGGGAAGGGAACCTCTTCTGGATGCCCATAGGCAGGGAAGGCCACGGTGGGGGACCTGAAAGGAGACAGCTGCCTGCTTCTAGCCCCAGATACACCCAGGGCCCACACCCAGCCCTGGAGCTCTCAGATCTCGAAGGAACTTAACACGGTTCTGTCCATATTGGGGCTCACAATGGACAGGGGCCCATGTGAGAGACCCGTAGGATCAATGGGAACAAATTCCATTGTTTTGCTATAGAGTATGATCTCTAGCTCTGGGGGCAACTGTAAGTTGGAGAAAGCAAAGAGGCTCATCTTTCGTAAAGTCTTCATTCATTGACTCATTCATTCAACAAATAAGGCCTGCCGTGTGCCAAGTCTTGGCACTGGAAATACACAGACAAGGACCTTGCCCTCCTGGAAAGAGGCAATAAATAATAACGACAGCTCCTGACAGCAGCAAGTGCAATGAAGACAATTACAAAGATGCTAAAGTATGACTTGTGGGGTCCAGAGAGGGATGCACAGGCAATATGAAAGGAAAAGATGGTGTGGAATTCAAGCTTTTCTCTAAACACAGCACATAACACATTCAGTGCCTGGGACAACACAAGACAGGCTGACAGCAGGCAGGACAAGACAAAGCAGAATAGGTGGGGCATGGTAAGAGATGGTCCACTCTCCAGAAAACAGCTCCACTGGCATCTTCAGCCCACTCCCCTTCTGGCCACACTTACTGAAGTGCATTCTTCATGTCCCCCTCACCCCTACACCCCTACACATACACCAGAAGAGTAATTGGGGCACTTCTTAGGGACATTTTACCTGTCTCACGGGAGCAACCAAAAAGAAGGCATTCTTGCGAGAAGTGTTTTGCAAAGGGAAATGAATCCAGTAATGAGAAATCCTTGTCAGAGGGGTTAAACCTAAAGCATGGATGGCCATTGACCAAATTCTAGAAAATCAGTCAATCCTCACCGACCCTCCCCTCTTTACAATCTGACACCACTCTGGCTTCAGCCAGGTAACCTGCCCGCTACCTGTGAAACGCATACGTTATCCTTGGTTGTCCTGCAATAAACCAGCCATCAAGCTTTTCCCCCCCAGTCAGAGAGGCTGAAATGAAGCAGAATTAGGTGCTATGTGGTTGGGTAAAAATCACTACCCCACTGTGCAATCTTGGGCAAGTCACTTTACTTTCCTGTGCCTCAGTGTCCTCATAAGTCAAAGCACCAGGGGTGAGGACCTCTACCTGCCCTTAGGTGGGTGGTAAGGACGGGAAGATCATAGGCTGATAGGGACCCTGAAGAGGTGACAGCATCACCCAGATGTGAGATCTTGTTATGAGCCCACGCTCTGACATTCCCTGGTGAAACTTGCCCCAAACTGCAGTTAGTAAACTGGGATTGATGCCCACCCCGCCACACACAAAAAAGAAAACGCCAGACTAACTAGGAGAATAGAATGTTTTAAAGCTGCCCTTCCGGACTAGGAGTTTGTTGACTAGATACATTGCTGTAAACATCCTTGGAAGAAACTCTGGCTTTTGAAGACCAAAATTCTAGTCTGTGGGTGGATTTCTGAGCATCCCTTCAAAGCCTAGATCGCACCAGGGAATGTGGGGTGGATAGTGATCTGTTCCTTTCATTGAGCAGTGATCTGGTGTCCCCATTTTGCCACTCTGCCTTCTGGGGAGCTGAGTGGTCATGTGGCTCTGCTCCTCTTTAAAGAAAGAAGCCTCCTAGCCACAGGGGGTGCTCTTGGATCATTTCCTCCTGGACTCCCTACTGGAGTCCCTACTGCATGACTAATTCTATGACATCATACCTGGTCAGAGGAAGTTTCCAACTCAATTCATCTCAAAGCCAAGGAAAACAACACACACACACACACACACACACACACACACACACACACACACACCCCTCACTTTCTGGCAATCCTTAAAGAAAGTCAAGGTCTCATTTCCTTTCTTAGAAAATGTCCACCAAGTTTTCTCTCCTGAAGCCAACATACAATGTGAAAGCTAGGGGATAGTATTATAATGCCGCTGCTAAACCCTGTCAGCACAGGGCTCCTCCTGACTCTGCCCATGAGACGTCATCAGCTTCCCAATAACTGGCACGTCTTGGTCACGTTTCCTCCTTCTTATGCTGTGTTAATGTGTTTGCTTTCCATTTGGCAGAGAGACAAGCGAGACGTCTCCAATTTCGACAAAGAGTTCACCAGACAGCCTGTGGAACTCACGCCTACTGATAAACTCTTCATCATGAACTTGGACCAAAATGAATTTGCTGGCTTCTCCTATACTAACCCAGAGTTTGTCATTAATGTGTAGGTGAATGCAAACTCCACTGTAAGCCTGGAGTATAAGACTTCAGGGCAAGTGTATGTATCTATTCTAGTCTTCCAGGATTCATGGTGCATATGCTGGCATTCCACACGTGGAGAGCTTGTCCTAGAGGGCTTTTCTTTGTATGTGTAGCTTGCTAGTTTGTTTTCTACATCTGAAAATGTTTAGTTTAGAGTAAGCGCTTTATCCAATTATAGAGGTACAATTTTCCAAACTGCCAGAAACTCATCAAGTGAACAGACGATATCAGAACTACTATGTCTGATACCAAAATGCTTCAGCATTTGTAATTTTTAAAGTCAGAAGCTAATGTTCATGGTAAAAGTTTTTACAGTTATTCTATGATATCCCCCTTGAATGCTAAGCATGACTGGTATTTTTAAATTGTGAGTAAGCTTTGCAGTTACTGTGAACTATTGTCTCTTGGAGGAAATTTTTTGTTTAAGAATTGATATGATTAAACTGAGTTAATATATGCAAACTCTTATTTACATGTCTGCTTTTTTTTTTTTTTTTTTTTTTTTTTTTGGTTCGCTGGCCTCTCCCTGTTGTGGCCTCTCCCGTTGCGGAGCACAGGCTCTGGACGCACAGGCTCAGCGGCCATG
>NW_006775554.1:1794250-1826425 GCF_000442215.2 Lipotes vexillifer
CTTCCTGGACCGGGGCACGAACCCGTGTCCCCTGCATCGGCAGGTGGACTCTCAACCACTGTGCCACCAGGGAAGCCCTACATGTCTGCTTTTAAATAGAGTCTGGCGCAGAGGTTACAAACTGGAGAGCCATAGGCTGATGCGTAGATGAATTTCGTCTCACTTGCACAGAATTTCATTTAATTGAAATCATTGTCAACATTAAAAAACAGAAGTTTTATGTAAATTTCTAGACTTTTAGATTCACTTTTAAAAAAAATCAGAAGACTGGTAGCATTGGGCCTACATTTCCATGTGGAAATAATTCAACAGAACTGAAAAATGGCTATCTCCTTTAAAAGCAGTGCATCCTCTTATTTTACCACAGTCTCCACCACCCCCTATTATACTATGCTCTCATCCACTTCTCTGGATTCTCTAGCCATTTGAGATTGAGACCTCTGCCATTTGCAAGTCACAGGCTTAATGACCTTCATATTTTCCTGTGCCCGTAATCAGGGTATCTGCTCAGTCATCCATTTGAGTGGTTTGTGTGTATTAAGTCCTCAAGCACAAAGTACAGGACATAATTTCATTGCTGCCATGACAAAAGTCAGCAAGGAGACTGCAGTCAGGACAGAAAGAACCCTTCCGTGAGGATATCTCTCATATTTGTAAAACTACTTACCTTTTACTATTTTCTCCTAACTTAGTATCTGCAACAGACAAAACAAAACAAACAGGGGTTTGCCCTTTTCTCAACAGCCGTACTTGTCCAAGGAGGTCAGAAGAGGAGGGGAAAATAAGGGAGATCACTGCTAAAAGCTGTTGGCATGATAAGGAGCCACATTCTCTCTGAGATCAGAGTGTCACGTTACGGAATCACTGGGTGTGAGCCTGACACCTTCTCTGAATGAAATTACGCTTCTCTTTTCTTTTTGAAAGATGTAGCAGTCCAATCGGTAACACATGGCTTTGTAGCTGCTAATGCCATAGGGTAGCAGAAAAGAGCAATTCTGTCACACCAGGTACATCATGACTCCACAGAATTTATTCATCTCCTCCCTCCTTGGAAGACCCCCAGGAAATGGGCACTGGGCAGATACAGTGAAGCCACTGGTCTTAGTGTACTCCACAGAATTTTAGAAACTCTGCCAGTTAAAATTGGGTAAAGCCAACTTAAAAGAAGAAACTGTATTCAATGCATCACATTTAGAAAACAAAAATATGTGGATTTCTTTAGATGTGTGATGGCCTGTTCCATTTAAGATGATATTAGAAAAGAGGTTGCTATTGTTACTTCTGATTCCTCCCTTTTTCATGCCAGCTCCACATATTTTCTCCCTCTGCTGGATATAAACCAGTTTCATTTCATATATATTGAGCCCCGGCTCTGAGCCAGGCATAGTTCTGGGTGCTGGGCATATGGAGACCAACAAGACAATCCAGGACTTTCTACTCATAGGCACAAGAAGACTGCAGAAGTCCCAGCCACTTATCTTCCTGGGATCATGTCCAGTGAGACAGAGTGGGAGCTCCTGTAAGAGCTCTGTAGTTTCCTCTGACTGGCTCAGCCTGGTCCCATGTACCTCCCTGAACCAGGCACTGTATCTGGGGTGGAGAGGAATGGTGGGTGAGGCACTTTGATTGGCCAGACCTAAGTTGTATTAGTTATCTACTGCTGTGTAACAAATTATTCTAAAACTTTGAAACAGCAAATATTTATTACCTCTCAGTGTCTGTGGGCAGGAATCTGGGTGGTGTGGCTTCATTGGTGTAATGCCTCTCATAAGGCTGCGATCAGGCTGTTGGCCAGGGTTGCAGTCACACATGAAGGCTCGACTGGGGGAGATGGTATTCACTTCAGGTTTAATCACATGGTGTTGGCAGCCTCAGTTCCTAGCAAGATAGTTATCTCCATAGAACTGTCTTTGGACACGGCTTGCCTGGGGGAAAATGAATCAAGTGAGAGTGTCTAATCTGGAAGCCATATAATCTCAGTAGTAACCCAGTCTCAGAAGTGACATCCCATCATATTACTGTTTTCTGTTCTTTAGAAGCAAGTCAGTAAATCCAGCCCATACTCAAAGGGAGGGAATTATACGAGGTGAGAATTCCAGAAAGTGGGGGCCTCTAGGTGTCATCTTGGAGACTGCTTACTACATGCATCAGGAGCTGCACCTCTGGAGTTAGGGGTAGAGTGCCACCCAAACCACATTAACTGAGACTGGGTGAGGGACCACGCTCTGAATAAAAATCGGAAGCTGTTCTCGGAACAAGGGGAATGTATGTTGAGGAAGCAAACCACCATGGTGGGTTCTCTGAAGATGGGAATTTGGGGTTACCCCAAAGATTCCTTAAGGCTGAGAGACAGCTCAATACTGAGAAGCAATTAAAGGAATGACTCACTTGTCATTGCATTTGGTCCACAGAGTCCCCATCGTTTCATTGCCAAGTTCACCACCAAAGGCAAGAGCCTGAATTTGACGTTCAGAGGAATTATAGTCCTTTGCCTTCAGGGACTCAAAATCCACCAAGGAGATGTGTTGGTAGAAACATACGCATAAGTCTACATCAATTATTTAATACTGAGTAACAAGACACTTCAAAACTTAGTGTCTTTTAAAGACAACCATTTATTTAACTCACAATGGTTTTTCTGGTTTGGCCATCCCAGCTTCTCTGATGGACCTGCCTGTGTACTTTCAGTCACCTGGAAGGGCAGCTGGTGACTGCATGGTCTAGGCTGGCCTCATTCACATGTACAGAGTTTGCAAGACTGACTGGTCTAGGGAAGGCTCAGCTGGGATGGTGTGGTTTTACTCCATGTGCTCTATTACATTCCAGCAGGCTAGAGCATAGGCTTCCTCGTGTGGTGGTTTTGAGGACAACAAAAAGCAGCAATGGGAAGCAAACCCCAGTGCACGAGCGCTTTTCAAACCTCAGCTTATGTCATGGTTGCTGCATTCCCATAAGAGAGATTCAAGGGGTGGAGAAATGGACTCTACTTTTGGATGGGAGGCACTGTAAAAACACATTGCAAAGGCAAATGGACAGAGGGATGGAAAAATGTGTGACCAACTTTATATCTACCATGGAGTCCAACAAGGGCACCGTTCGTGAACTTGGGGGACATCAAAGAAATAAGACAGACGGGAAAGAAACTTCCAGGAACATCCTGGGCTGCCCCATGGTCAGGCCTCATAGATCACCAGAAGTCAGTCACCCTACTTGTCTCTTCAATCTCAACATACAAAGATACGGTGCTAAAGTTCAGGCTTGCCAGTGGGATAACAAGAGTCAGCTTGAGAGCTGGTGCTATAGTTTCTTCAAACCAATGAAGACAAAGTTCTGAAATCCTCACCTGTTACTCCTGCCATGGTTCTTTTTCTCACCGCACATACAAGCTGACCTGCTGGAGAAGCCAGGGGGGAATGAAAAGCAAGATAAATAATAACCAAATCTGGGACACCCAATCCAGTACCACCTATCAATATCTGGTTCTAAAAGCCTGAAAGCCAAATAGCTGAGGTCCTATATCTTTCCTGATTTTGATGTGGAGCTGCTTTGACCTACATGGAATTCTGCTGCTCATCACTTCCAAGACAAGCAATGGTGGCTCCAAAAGTGAATCCTGATTTCCCAAAACAATAAACGTTTGCACTTTAGACTTCTTGCCCAAATGACTGAACCACACTCCCTCCACTATGGATTTTGTCCCATAGAATGCTAGTTTCCCTGGCATATGGACTGCTGATATCAGGCCAGATGTCAGGGTTGAGATTACAGTGGTGTTTAAACAAAAGATGCAAGAACAGTCAATTCTGTTTTCAACCAGTCACTCTTCCTCACGAGGTGCAAGAAGGAAATAAATGCATAGAGGACAGTGCCTAGTAAATGAAAAGCTGATCAGTATTTGAAGATTTGACTTTATATCCCAGTGTGGGATCCTAACCCCGAGGTGGGTTAGACTGCATGGAGAATTCCTAGATATCGTGTGAGTTATATTACTATATATTACTATATATATTACTATATTATAGATAGATTACTATCTATCGCTGTTAACAAGTCACCCCAAAGTTTAGCAGCTTAAGACAAGACCTATTCGCTCACAATTTCTGTGGGTTGCGAGTCCAGGTACAATTTAGCTGGGTCTTCTGCTTCAGAGTGCCTTATAAGCTTCAGTCGAGGTATTGACAGGGGCCGTGTTCTTATCTGAAGGTTCAGCTAGGGAAGCATCCACTTCTAAGCTTGCTTACATTGTTGTTGGCAGGATTCAGTTCCTTGTGAGCTATTGGACTGAGAACCTCGGTTTCTCACTGGCTCTTGGCTGGAGGCTGCCCTCAGTTGCTTGCCATTTGGGTCTTTCCAAAATGTCGGCTTGCTTCATCAAAGTGTACAAGCTAAGAAGGCAATATAGTGAGAATACCAGTAAGCGGGAAGTGCCGTTCTTTTGTAAATGAATCGTCACTAGGTCCAGCCCACACTTAAGGAGAAGGGATTATACAAGGGCATAAAAAAGTGAGGCAGAGACCACTGGGAGTCATATCAGAAGCCGCCTACCACATAGGTGTAAAGGGTATCCTCTAAGAGATATAATATGGGATGGGGTATGGGAGACCGAGGGGGGTCTCAACACTGTGTTCAATGAATGTGCTCAATCTTGATCAACCAGATCAACCCCCTCCTCAGAGGTGAAGTGAAGGTGCGGAGGAGGCACTGTGATCATCCCTTTTCTGACTGGGAGTTTCCGAGCTGGTGTGGGTGGCCAGACTGACACCATTTATCTGAATGGAAATTACTTTTTTCTTGCATCAAAAGATTTGAGCCTCTCCTAAATAGAACATTAATCAGCATTTATTTAATCCCACAAGATTGAAGGGCCCTTGGTCTCAAAACAGAAGAGTTTCCTTGAACCCCCCCCCCCAAACACAAGCAGCATTAGATTCATATCTCTGCCCTAGTTAAGCAACAGAAAGCTAAAAGGAACCATGGAACTTTAGTTGAGGAGCCCCCAAGGGGGGGCTCCAATGACCCCAAGATCATTGTCAGGAAATTCTACTAGTTGTAAGTGAACAGAGCCCAGGGGCGGGCTTACAGGGAAAGAAGGTGAAAATATTTTTAAATGATGTAAAGGGGGAGGAAACTCTGATTGAAGAGAGGAGCAAGCAGAAAAAGCCTCCAGATCCCATCTTCCTCATTATTATGCTACAAAGACTGAAACTGTGTCAGGCAGCCCATGACTGCACTGCAAAGAGAAATCATTAGACCTGAATATGATTGAATATATTTCATGCATTCATTCATTCATTAAATCTCTCTTTAGGACTAATGTCTATTCCAGATGGGGAACAAAACATGGGCCCTCTTCTCATGTAGCTGATGTGCTGAGAGGGATACATATTAAATACAGTGAATAACATTACAGATAGCAATACCTGCTATGAAGAAAACAAAGCAGAGTGGTGGATAGATACTGGCAGGGATGGGGATGGCTGGGTCATCAGCTACTTAACCCAAACGCTCAAGGAAGACCTCCTTGAGAAGGTGATAGTTTGAGGTCAGTGATGAGGAGCCAGAGCAAAGCATTCCAGGCAGAAGGGACAGCAAGTTCCACAGTGTGAGACCTGGCCTCCCAAAGACCAGAAAGTAGCCCGTGTCCCTGGAGAAAGGCGAGACTCGGCAAAGTGGGGGAGGTGAAGCCAGAGAGCAAAGCAGGGGCCAGATCTTGTAAGCATTCGTAGACCTTAATGGGAAGTTTGACTTTATTCTAAGCTCAGTGAGAATCCCCTGGACACTGTATTACTTTCCTGTTGCTGCTGTAACTAATTGTCACAAGCCGTGTGGCTTAAAACAACACAAATGTATTCTCTTGTCGTTCTGGATGTCAGAAGTCAAAAATCAGTCTCCCTGGTCTAAAGTCAAGCTGTCCACAGAGCTGGTTCCTCCTGGAGGCTCTAGGGGAGAATCGATTTCCTTGTGTTTTCCACCTTCTGGAGTCCTCCTGGGTTCCTTGGCTCGTGGATCTCTGTCATCTTCAAAGCACATCGCTACATCCTCTGCTTCTGTCGTCATATCTTTTTTACCTGTGACTCTCCTGTCTTCCTTGTGATTACATTGGGCCCATCCAGATAATTCAGGATAATCTCCCCATCTCATGATCTTTAACACATTTGCAAATCTCTTTTGCCACGTCAGGTAATATATTTATAAGTTTCAGGGTTTAGGAGGGGACACCTTTAGAGGGCCTTTATTCTGCCTCCCGCGGAGACATGAAGCAACGGGCTGACATGATCTGATTTACCTTAGAGAACATGGTTTTGTAAGGGTGAGAGGGAGAAAGGAAGCTCAACGGAGACAATTGCGGTAGTGCAGGGAGAAGCAGAGGTGCCGGACCGCTGTGGTCCTCATAGAGATGAAAGAGAAAAACACAGAGAAGGACCAAACAGGTGTGCTGACTCCCAGCTGAATAAGCTCAACCAGTCCAGCATCAGTCTCGTTAGAGAACTCTTGGGTCTGTGTGGCTTTTCGGAAGGGAAGAGGCCTGGACTGGAAGAGAGTGAAACATCCCTTCCAGTGACATAAGCAGGGTGGGGCTAGTCCCCAGTCTTGGGGGGGCGGATAATGCTTGGGATAAAGGACTAGGGGGGAATAAAGAACCAGACTGGTGATGAGTGGGGGAAGGGCTTCAGCAGTGGTGGGGAAAACCTGGGGTAGTAAGTTGAGGACTACCCGCCCCCATACACACACACCAAGTACTGAGTCTTAACCCTAGAATTTGTAAAATTCACCTTCTTTGGGAAAAGAGTCTTTGCATATGTAATTACACTGAGGATCTTGAGATGAAGAGATTACCCTGGATTACCAGGGTGGGCCCTAAATGCCATCACAAGTATCTTTACAAAAGAGACACAAAGGGCAATAATACGTACACACAGAGAAGGCGGCATGAAGAAGGAACAGAAGGATGTGACCACAAGCCAAGGAATGTCGACAGCTGCTGGAAGCTGGAAGAGGTGAGGAATGGGTTCTCCCTGGAGCCTCCAAAGAGAGTGAGACCGTGCCAGCACCTTGATTTTGGCCTCCAGAACCATGAAAGTATCAATTTCTGTTGTTTTAACCCATCCAGTTTTGGTCATTTGTTACAGCATCTCTAAGAAGCTAATATACCTGGTGTGGACAAGACCATAGTGTAGAGTTTGACTCAACTACTGATAAATGGGCCAAATTGGAATTCTGAAACAAACCCTTCCAATGTGGGCGTGCCACCAGGCAAGTGAAGTCGGAGATGGAATCTCAGTCCCAATCATCCCAGGAAACAAGATGAGAAGAAACTAATGTCACTCTGACAGCCAGGGGACCCTGATGACTTTAAACCCCTTCCCCATTGGTGCTGCCCTCACCAGCTGAAACCGGGAGCAAGAACCCCGCCTGTGGTGCAGCCCTTCTGCGGGACCCCTGAAGACAGCCAGCCATTGCTTTGTATGATTCAGGTCTGTGGACAACTTGCCTCCCCCTCACAATACACCCACTTAGGGTTGGCTCAAATGCCTCTATGTCTGACGCTGCAGAGAGTGGTGGAAAGCTACAGAGAATGGACAAAACTCACAGACCATCTGTTCATCTTCTGTGTTTTGCGAATTTATTTTCAAAGTTAAGCATTTGATAGCAGTTGTCAGGCATTATCTCAAAAGCTACCACTTGGGTAAAGACATTGTTTTAAAAATCCAGGAGAATCACTCACAGATCAGTGATTCTCCAGGGTTTGGAATAAGGGATGAGTTGTATTTTGAAACAACATCTTCAAATATTATCATATAACTTTATTACCGGAAAAGGGGAAAATGTCTTATTTCTATAATACAGACTTCAGGAAAGAAAGCTTGACCAAATTTTGCTAGAAAGGCTGTGTAGAAAATGGAGGAATTTCTCAATCAAGAATCACAGGCTCTGGGATGAGGGTTTATTGGAATTTCCTGGCCATGGTGAGATTTTTATGTTTATCAAAAAGGGACACATTTTTTGTTGTTGTTGTTTTTGTTTTTTTTCTTTAGCGGTACGCAGGCCTCTCACTGTTGTGGCCTCTCCCGTTGCAGAGCACAGGCTCCGGACGCGCAGGCTCAGCAGCCATGGCTCACGGGCCCAGCCGCTCCACGGCATGTGGGATCTTCCCGGACCGGGGCACGAACCCGCGTCCCCTGCATCGGCAGGCGGACTCCCAACCACTGCGCCACCGGGGAAGCCCCAGGGACACATTTTTTAAAAAATGCTATGTAGCCCCTTCAGTAGAAGGATATGTCACCTTGACTTGATTCTCAGAATGTTTGGAAAGTGAGTACAGCCATCTAGGAAGGGGTGCGTCAGTGGTTGTAAAGGATAAGCAGGATGTACCAACTTCTGGGCATGAGTTTTGTCCTCCATGCCCTACAGTTCAGGGGCTGAGTTGGGAGGTACTCAGGTTAGAAGAGACTCTCCCTCCAACTTCAATACCTTCCAGCAGGAGCTTCTCAGTAGAAGCTTGAGTATCAAGGACTTAGAATAAGTCCTTGGGTATCATGGAAATTAGGCAGCTAATTCCCAAATCATGACCCTAGGCACCCATAACTAAGCCCTCTTGGCCAACATGACCATGAGAACTGAAGATCGACCCCCCTGGAACACGTTCCCATTTCATTGATACAACTGCAGAAAACTTTGCCTAGGTTAGAATAAAGGGGTTACTCTAGAGTATAGTGGGGTGGCGAAAACCCAGACTCTGCATCCAGAGCATTCAACTCCCAGCTCTGCTACATACCAGCTGCATAACCTTGGCAAGTTACTTAGCCACGTCTTCCCATCCTTAAGATGGGAGGGGACAATAATACTCTTCCTTAGAATTGTTGTGGAGATTGAATGAGACAGTGCCTGGAATATAGTTTGTTTCGTTTATGTGTCAGCTATTATTTTCTTTATTACAGGAGCCTGGCAGATAAGGCAAATGCATGAAGCATTCTAGGAGTAGAAAAATAAGAGGGTTGTGAGCTAAGAGTTTTTGACCTGGAGAGTGCCTCCTCCTGTCTGACGTCAGCAGCCACTGTGGCATCCTCTCCAAGAGACAACCTGCAAGGATGCAGCCCAACAGTCCTGTATTTTCCATTCCTCAAAAGAAGCTAGAAATCTAGATTTTTATATAAAATGTCTTGATTTTAAAATGTGGACCATTAATTCTAATTTTTTGAAACTCTGGGCTGTGCAAATAAAATATGTCCATTTAATACATTTGTCAGGCAGGCTTCAAGATAAGCAGGTACACATTTTCAGCTCTTTTAAGAGTTCTAAGGATATCTGGGGGAGAAAGCATTTCATCTGCAGAACTTATTAACTAGACATTATTATTTATAATAATTTAGCACTTATAATGTGCCAAGCCCTATCCTAGGACTTTATAATAATAATTCAATCCTCACAACAACCCTAGAAGGTAGGTACTATTACTTTTGTCATTTTACAGTGGAAGAGACTCAAGCTCAGAGGGTAAGTAACTTGCTCAAGACAGAAGAGCAGGTGGTAGAGCCAGATTTTAATACAAGCTGGCTTTTAAAAATCTGTTATGGGGGCTTCCCTGGTGGCGCAGTGGTTGAGAGTCCGCCTGCCGACGCAGGGGACACAGGTTCGTGCCCTGGTCTGGGAAGATCCCACATGCCACGGAGCGGCTGGGCCTGTGAGCCATGGCCGCTGAGCCTGCACGTCTGGAGCCTGTGCTCCGCAACGGGAGAGGCCACAGCAGTGAGAGGCCCACGTACCGAAAAAAAAAAATTGTTATGGATCACATAAAAAATTTTAAAACCTGCACAGGACGTTGGCACGGTCAGAGCTGTCACCAAAGTGTGTATTTATAAAGGTGTGTATCACTGAGTGATGTTGGGATTAGCAGGACCAGGACAGAACCCAAGCAAACAGAGCTCAGCAAAGCCGTGCCACATACACAGAGTTGCTTGTGCCCACCGCAAGTCAGTACGTGACCACTGAACCATATTTGTAGTTGGCGTGGCACTAAATGAGTCATATAGATGATGGCAAACCTTTATAGAGCCCTTACCATGTGCTAGTCCCTATTCTAAACACCCTACAAATATTAATTTACCTAATCCCATTGAGACAGATACTATTCCTATCATCCCCATTTTATGTGGAAGCTGAGTCACAGAGAGATGGAGTCATTTGTCTAAGTCCACACAGCCACAAACTGGGGCAGAGTTTGAATCCAGGCAGTTCAGTTCCCGAGTCTATGCTCTTGGCTACTACATTTTGCTCATAAATCAATTGACAATGTCAATCACCTGTGGTTAGTTCCACTGCAAAAATGCCCATGAGCAAGAAAGAACATGGGAAAGAGAGAGATTTCAAATGAAGTTGCAGACAAAACTGAACATTGGTGGGGGTTTGGGGCGATATATTTTGCTTTATAATGCTGACAATAGCTAGCTAGCTCTGGGAGGGAATTATTCCTAGGTTCCACCAGTGTTACGTTCACGTTAGCCTCATAGAAACTGTAGGAGCTGGATGCTATTATTCTACCCATTTTACAGATGAGAAAGCTGAGACTCAGAGATGGTTTGAATAAGGTCACATAGCTGCTAAGTGGTCAAATGAAGGCATGAACACAGGTCTGTCAGACCCTACAGCCTGCGTTTTTAAGCCTCACATTAAAATGTTCAGACGCGTATTTCTCCCAGAATGGCTTCTGCTAAGGGAGGTGGAAAAAACTAGGATAAGGACTAATTGCTAATCAGCCAGGGAGTAACTTCCAGGGAGTTTCCAAAGAGAAAGTCCACATGACCGGGTGGTGCCTGAGGGGGGAAGGTTTGGGATAGAGCTTCACTAGGAGTGTTTCTGACACCCCACAGGCCCCAGCCCACAGACACCCTGCTCCCTGAAACCAGAGGACCACACACCCTTCCCTTCCCTCTGGCTAAATGTGAAGAGCATCCTTCTGCCTTGTTACCTCTTGGAACCCAAAACCTGGTTGGGTATTGAACTTGCATGTTGGACCCTCTTAGGTTTACATGTGGCAAAACTCACCTAAAACTGGAGTAATTAAAAGAATAAGAATCATTTTTTTGTTTAGGTAACTAAAAGAGCCTTGGGCTGTCGGCTTCAGGTACAGATGTGTCCAGGGACTCATACAATATCGAAAGCTGTCCTTCTTTGACTTCATCTAATGTTCTCCATGGCTTCATTTTCTTGGTGGCCCCCAGAAGCTCCAGTCACTGCCCCCAGAGCTTAGCAATACTAGTGGGAGAACAATTTAATTTTTCTAATAGTCCCAATAAAAATGAGACTGAGTTTTACTGGCTTGGCTTGAATATCCATCTATAACTTAATTATCTTAGCTAGAGGGATAGATTTGCCAAGGCTGGGTCACATGCTCGCCCCTGGAGTAGGGTGGAGGTAAGAGAGTCCTCTTGAATCACATGGGGATGGATGGTTTCCCAAAAGAAAATGGTAATATAATTTTAAAAAGAAAGGGGAATGGTAGTCTGGGAGATAATAACAGGTGTCTCCTAAAAGCTCAGACTATAGGGTCACCTACTTTTGGATGCTAAGATTATAGGCATAGATCCATCTAGTCCCTAGATGTGTGTTACCTATCACTCTTAATGGGAGGTTCTCAGTGTCTCTGAAGCCTGTAAGAAAGACAATAAACTTCTTTGCTAGCATATGTAGTGGACATTTCCACTTCTGGAAAGAGCATACCAATATTCCTTGTGGTTCTGTTCATCCCTCATTCTCAGCCACTATGGTTCAGAATGGGGCTCACCCACCCAAGTCTTCAAGCATAAAGCTGTAACCTAAACGCATCGTATACCTTTGGCCATATGATTGGTTCTGAGATGACTGTGTGATTTGATTCTTACCAGAGTCATCATATCCTGGGCATTAAAAAAAAAAAAAAGACTACTGGGGAAGAAAAGCTCTTTCTTTTCGACTGGGGTTGGTGAGAGGGTAGGTTGTTGGCTGGGCAAGGCTAGAAGCCATCTTGCCACTGCAAGGATATTGCTGGCCCCAAAATGATAGAAGAAACCAGAGCTAAGAGATGGAATTTGAGCCCCAGGACCCAGACATACTCTATTTGAGCCAATCGATCACCATCATTTGTTTTCTTGAATTAAACCAATTTGAAGTGGATTTTCTGTCACTGGCAACTAAAAAATGCCTAACTAATTGCTACTACCTGGCTTCAAATACCAGCCCTGCCATTTTTACAAACCATGTCACTTTGGGTAAATCGCTTAACCCCTCTGATCCTTAGCTGCCTCTTCTATGGAGGGCAAATATCTTTCTTGCAGGGTTTCCAGGATAGTAATTGAGGTTATAACTGATTAATACTGAGCACAGTTCTGGGGACACCATGTGTGCATCATACATGTAAGTTTTATTGTTGTTGGGAGAGCAGGAAAAGCCAAAATAAGTGGGATGGAAACTAAAATTGAGTGTCTATCAGGGCCAGGGAAGTATTTGATGTAGCTGAGCTTGCTGGACACAGATGGAGTGCTGGGGGATACCAGGAGGGCAAAAGCCTGATTCCAAAACATTCAAACTTCAATTTTTTTTTTTTTTTGTGGTACGCGGGCCTCTCACTGTTGTGGCCTCTCCCGTTGCGGAACACAGGCTCCGGACGCGCAGGCTCAGCGGCCATGGCTCACGGGCCCAGCCGCTCCGTGGCATGTGGGATCTTCCCGGACCGGGGCATGAACCCATGTCCCCTGCATCGGCAGGCAGACTCCCAGCCACTGCGCCACCAGGGAAGCCCCAAACTTCAAATTTTAAAATCTCTGTAAGGGACAAGCAAAATAAGGACAAGTGCTACTATTTCCCCAGGCCCCGGAAAACAGTTGAAACATGAATGTTTCAGACAAGACTGTGGCTGTGAGCCAGGAGGTGTGGTTGCCCGGTTCTAAGGTATTCCTATGAATTCGGGGCCTAAGCACCATGACGCCCCCCACCTCAACGCTCTGCCTCTCCCAAAGCAAGAGAGTCGAAGGGCTCTTTGAGTCCAGGTTCTCCTTAATTTTAAAACCGAACATGACCACTCTTTATTTTTAACCTTCCCTTCCCCTCGTCTATGCCTTCAAGCAGCTTTTCTGGGGAGGGAGTGTTTGCGCCCACACTGGCAGATCTGAGTCCCTGGCCATGCGCCGGCTGCGATGGGGCTGTTGCCATGCCCACCCACCCTAGCAGCCTGGAAGCCAGCCTTTAGGGGGGATCACTTGAGAGCTGCATGAACCGTGAGGAGAACGGAACTCAAGTGCCAGAAGTGACCCGGGTGTGGGCAAGGTGCCCTCCGCTGGCTCACTCTTTTGAAAGGAGAATGCCTCGCGTCTGGTTGCAATGTCTGTAACAGTAAAGGACTTGGAGGAGGAGGTGGGGCTTAGGGTTGTCATCACCATACAGTGAATGCTCCCCATGAACCAGCATTTGTCGTATGTTATACTTTTATCACATTTGCTTTACAGAGAAGGAAGCCCAGAGAGGTTAACAAACTTGCCCAGAGTCACAAGGCTAATAGGTGACGGAGCCAGAATTTGAACTTCAGTGGCTATAAATCTAGCACTTTAACTTAATCACCATACTGAAATGCCAACCAGGAGATAAAATGCATTGATGAGCTGACATGAATGTTCTGAGCCCTTTGACAACTGCATTTATTTTTGCTAATTATTAAAGAATCATCTGATCCATACATCAATTTCCTCTCAATATGACTAGTTTGATGGTCTTAAACATGTCCACAGATTCTTTGACATCCCTCCCATCAAGAGATGGAACTAATTCCCTTCCTCTTGAATCTGGGCTGGCTCCTAATGAATATAATGTGATGGAATTAATGCCTTGTGGTTTCCAAGGCTCGGTTAGAAAGAGCTATAGAGCTTCTGCCGGGCTCCGTGTCCTGAGATGCTCACTTTTGGGACCCAGCTGCCATGCTGTTGCTGTGTGGAAGCCTAGGCCACATGGAGGTGGCTCCCTGTGAAAACTCCTTCTGAGGTCCAAGGCCACAGCCAGCATCAACCACCAGATGTGCAGGTGAGGAAGACTTTGAGATGATTCCAACTCCAGCCACCATCTAACTGCAACCAGAGAAGAACCCTGAAAAAGAACCACATGGCTGATCCAGTCAATTCCCAGAACAGTGAGAAATAATAATAAATGATTGTCATTAGGTACAGTTAGTGTGAATTAGTTCCTGTAAAAAAAATGATCAATTCTTGGACTTTGGCAAAAAAATAAAATAAAATAAAGTAAAAAATGAGCTTCTTGACTTGTATGATTTGATTTCAAACTGAATAGACTCCAGTCCCACAAAATCATGTCTGGGCAACTCTCCACCGACCTTTCTGAAGGTGCTATTAAATTTAAACAATCGGGACGACGATGACGATGATAGTGATGATGATTTGTGCTACTCCTCCTTGAGAGCTTTGTATGTGCCACACAGAGAGCAAAGAGCTTTACCTACATGATTTCATTTTTTTTTCTCAAAACACCCCCATGGTATTGTCTTTTTTTTCAGGTTTGGAACTGAGCTCAAGGAGTGGAATTGTCCAAAGTCGCCCAGCTAGGATGCAGCAAGGCTGCGTTTTCGTTGATTCACTGAGTTGACTTGTACCGTATTGATTGAGCTCCCACTATGTGCCACACACTGTGCCGGGCCCTGGAGATGTCGCAAGAAGACAGATATGGTTCTTGTCCCCAGACTCCAATGTGGCAGACAGGTGATAAGAAAACAGACAAGCAAGCAAGGAAATAAATAACAGCATTGCCGATTGTGATCAACGCTGTAAGGAAAATAGTGATGAGACTGGTCGTAGTTAAGGCACTGCCTTCAGTCCCCTCTGAGGAAGTGGCCTTTGAGGGACAAGACGTGAGATCTATGCCATGTGATTCTGGAGGAGGTGCAACCTGGGCGGCAGAAACACTGAGAGGAAAGCCAGGGTTAGGGGAAGGGTTTGGCACAGTCAAGAAACAAACAAAAAAGGGGCCAGCCTTGAAGTCAACAAGAAAAAATAGAGTAAGAGATGAGGGCAAAGATGGAAGGAGGCCAGACCACACATGGCCTTGTTGGCCAAGGTAAAGAATGTGGGTCTATTCTAAGAAAAATGGGAAATTTGGAAGTTTAATAAAAACAGTCTAGGGGCTTCCCTGGTGGCACAGTGGTTGAGAGTCCGCCTGCCGATGCAGGGGACACGGGTTCGTGCCCTGGTCCAGGAGGATCCCACATGCCGCGGAGCGGCTGGGCCCGTGAGCCATGGCCGCTGAGCCTGCGCGTCCGGAGCCTGTGCTCCGCAACGGGAGAGGCCACAACAGTGAGAGGCCTTCTGGCTGCTCCATGGACTAAGCCAAGGAGGAGATGGGTGGACTGGGAGAGTCTACTCAGTGTTGGCTGAGGACACAGAGCTGAGCCATATGACCCTGAACGAAACTGAACATCCAACCACTGGGATCAAAGATTTGACCTGCTTGGCCTGACCAGAGCATTATCCATCCAGAGTGGCCAGCTCTCCACTCCAGCAACTGGAGGATAAGACAGTATGCAGAGGAACCCAAAGAACGAAGTTCTGAATTCAGGAAGAAAGAGTGGGGAGGGGGCGTGGAAAGGAGAGGGCCGCCATAATGGTTTCTATTCATTAAAAAAAAGAAAAAGGAAATTAAATGAAGCATCCAACTCAAGAAATTAGAAAAAAAAAAGCGAAAGTACAATGTACAATTCTTTGTTAGCAAACTGGAAAATCTTGATGAAGATGATGCTTTTCTGGAAAATAATTACTAAAACTCTTTATATAACAGAATATTATAATATATTTTAAGTATAATATAATCTTTATAATATACTTAAAATCTTATCATCTTAAATAAAGTAGCATAGTGATTTAGGGTGGAGGCTCTGCTTTCAGATTGATCTGGATTCAAATCCAGTCTCCACCATTTACTAGCTGTGTGACCTTAGGCAACACACAGTTTCTTCACTTGTTTTTTCCCCCCCTTTTTTTTATTTCTTTAATTTTCTTAATTGAAGTATAGTTGATTTACAGTGTTTCAGGTGTGCAGCAGGTATATATCAGTTAGACATCTATCTATCTATCATCTGTCTGTGTATCTATCATCTATCATCTATCTATTCTTTTTCAGATTCTTTTCCATTATAGGTTATTACAAGAATCTTCTTCAGATTCTATTCCATTATAGGTTATTTTCCATTATAGGTTATTCCATTATAGGTTACTACAAGATATTGAATACAGTTCCCTATCCTATACAGTAGGTCCTTGTTGTTTATCTGTTTTATATATAGTAGTGTGTATCTGTTAATCTTAAATTCCCAATTTATCCCTCCCTTCCATTCCCCCTTAGTAACCATAAGTTTGTTTTCTATGTCTGTGAATCTATTTCAATTTTATAAAGAAGTTCATTTGTATCATGTTTTGTAGATTTCATATATAAGTGATATCATATGATATTTGTCTCTTTCTGACTTACTTCACTTAGTATGATACTCTCTAGATCCATCCATGTTGCTTCAAATGGCATGATTTCATTCTTTTTATGGCTGAGTTCTTCACTTCTAAAATGGGGGTAAAAACAGTCCCTGCCTAGAAATAAATATACCTAGGGGTGTGCAGACTGTATGTGAAGAAATAATAAAAGTTCATCAAGGGAATTTAAAACAAGATCAGATGAATGGAATCAAAGTATTGTTACTTAATAATGTCAGTTCTTCTTAAATAAACATATGACTTGATATAATTCTAATAAACATCCCGATTCAATTACTTTTATATTTGTTATATTTGTGTTCCTTTGATGGGAAGGGGGAGAATTTGACGAAGTGACTCTAAAATTCAACCTGCAGAATGAATGGGCAAAATAGCCAGGAGCAACCTGGAAGTGACGAATCATTAGGGAACACGCTGACTGCAGATATTAAACTGGACGAGAAATTTTCAAAGATTAAAATAGCCTAGTACATAAATATTGAAACATAGATCAATGGAATAGCACAGATAGCTCTGAGGCAATCTTTCATGTACCTGCCTTTATTAGATAATAAAAGTGGCCATCCAAGATTATGGAGAAAGAAGAAATATCCAGTAATGACACTGGGACAATGGATTAATATTGGGGGGTAAACAAAGCAAAACTAAATCTTCATCTCACTATACATCAATGTAAATTCCAGATTGATTAAAGAGTATAAAGTAATTTAAAAGTTAAGTAAAACTAATAAAAAATCTAGACAAAGTTCTGGTTAAGAAGGCAACTTGATCACTTGGTCACAGGCATCTAATGTTTATCTGCTCCTCCTTTCTCCTATATGTATATTTAAATATATATATTTAAACATATATATGTATATACATATATACATACATATGCTATATATATTTATGTATTTAAAAAATTTATTTTATTGAAGTATAGTTGATTTACAGTGTTGTGTTAATTTCTGCTGTACAGCAGAGTGATTCAGTTATACACATATATACACATTCTTTTTCATATTCTTTTCCATTATGGTTTATCACAGGACATTGAACATAGTTTCCTGTGCTATACAATAGGACTTTGTTGTTTTTCTATTCTATATATAATAGTTTTCATCTGCTAGTCCTAAACTCCCAATCCATCCCTCCCCCAACCCCCTGCCCCCTTGACAGCCACAAGTCTGTCCTCTATGTCTATGAGTCTGTTTCTGTTTCGTAGATAAATTCATTTGTGTCGTATTTTTTAGTTTTTAAAGACGAGGGGTAAAGCCTTATCTGTGCTGACAATTATGGAGGGCTGCCATCCATATATTTGAAACTTTAAAATATTTATACTCAATATGATATGGATGAGACAAAATTTAAAAGTGGCTCTTTGGTGATGTTGGGAATCAATAAAAAAGAAATATTTTTAGTTAATCTAATCAAGGAGAGGAAGAAAGACAGGTGTCATTAGGAGTAAGAGAAATCAGAATTACAGTTAAGGAAAATAAATTTAAAATGCAGAATATATTATGCATAACCTCATACTGATAAATTAGAAAATTTGGATGAAATAGATTATATTATAGAAACACATATATGGCCAAAAAATTGATTTGGAAAGGAGAATTAAAAGATCTGAGTAAGATACAAAACCATGGGAAAAATTGAAAAATTCGTCAAAGAATGACAGTGGGCCCAGCTGGTTTCATGGATGAGATCATACGTTTAAAAAAACTGAAGGGAGTTGGCAGAATCTATATTTCCATGTCTCTGTTTTGTTTTAAACCAGAGGTCCGACTGGAGCTAGGCAGGTGACTTAGGAGTGACGCAGGTGGAGGATTATAGGGAGGACTGGAGACTGCGGTAAAATGAAGCAGGCACGCCTCATTGAAGGGGGCAGATGTTACTCTCCTCCAATCAATGGCTGGCTGAAATGTGGGCCCACAATTTGATTCAGTGCAATGCAAATTGTAAAATCAGGTGGTGAAGCAAAACATCAGCAGAATGGACAGAACCTATGAGCTACCAGTTTGCAAGTTTCTCCCAGAAATATATAAATACATAGGATTAAGGAAGAGATGACCCCTATACCATTATCAGGAATCATTCTGAAAACTGTTTCTCAGAAGAGGTGATTACCCCAGTCAGTCCTTCAAGGTGGGACATTTCACTGAATAACTTTGGGTCACCACGAGGCAAGCCAATTGAATAAAATAGAATAAAAATGTCATCTTTTGCCTCAATCTGAGCACCTCTCAGGCCATGATAAATGAAGACTGGACGATTCTGAAAAAATAATTTATTCATTCATTTAATCAACAAATACGTATTATGCACTTACTATGTGTCATGTGCTATTACAAGTATGGGGGTAGAGCAGTGAATAACATAGAAAAATGCTCTGCCCTCAGTGAACTTTATGTTCTAGAGATTGTACAAAATAAACAATGGGCAGAACTCAGGGTCTTCTGGTCAATTTCAATGTTAAGAACTTTAGTTTTGTAATGAGGACTCACAGGCATTCAAAAACAGCCCAATCTAGGGCTTCCCTGGTGGCGCAGTGGTTGAGAGGCCGCCTGTCGATGCAGGGCACATGGGTTCGTGCCCTGGTCCAGGAGGATCCCACATGCCGCGGAGCGGCTGGGCCCGTGAGCCATGGCCGCTGAGCCTGCGCGTCCGGAGCCTGTGCTCCGCAACGGAAGAGGCCACAACAGTGAGAGGCCCGCGTACCGCAAAAAAATAAAATAAAATAAAATAAAATAGAGTGGAAAAAATTAAATTTCCAGTAGCAGTTATTTAAAATAAAATGAGGCCAAAACCCTATTAATATTAATAAACCTTAAACTCTGTCATTAGGAATGACTGTAAGTCTATAAAATATTTCAAAAAAAAAAAAAAAAAAAGCCCAATCTAGGAAGACTATCAGATCTGGGACTTGCTTCAAAATAAATCAGTGGGGAGGGGCAGTTAATAGGACATAGAGATAAAACAGGATTGGCCATGGGTCAATCAATGACTCTTGCAGTTGGTGATGGGTACAAGGGCATTCATTCATTCATTACACTTTCCTCCCCACTTTTATGCATGTTTGAAAATTTTTCATAATGAAAAGGTTTTTAAAGTCCAATTCAGTTGAAATCAAGGTATGAAGTTTGCATTCAAAGTCTTTCCTTCTCTCCAGCGCCAGCCTAATCACGAGTGGAGGGGCTCCGTGTAGGAGGGGGAGATGACTGGGATGTCCTCCTCTGCTTCCCCTCCTCTCCTGTTGCTGGCTCCTCTGGGGTTGAGGAGGGGAAGTGGGGTGGACAGAGGGGTAAGAGGTAAAACTTCTCTTAGATGATGCCATCAGTGGTTCTCTTTCAGCTGCCAATGCCCTCTGCATTGCTGGCATTCAAATGTTGTTCTCTTGTGAGTATGGTCCCATGGAGAGAGTTTGAGCTAATTTCCTCAGTATCCACATGGATACTGTGCGTGTGCATCTTTGCAACACCAAACGCTGGCAGTCGAGGCTGCCTTCCTGGTGCCCTCTCTCCTCACCCTATAATCGAGGGCTCCTCTAGCCAGCCTCTTGCCTTCAAGGTTCTCCAGGCAGGAACCAGACACAGCCTCTATGTTCACGTGTTCATGCATGCTCCAAATACCTGGTGACACTTAGTTTCTCTCAAGTGCTCCTCTCAGTGCTTGGGTCCTGCCCACCATTTTGTTCCAGGTGCCAGCCTAGAGCGGCCACATCAGCAAGCACCAGCCAGGGAGTGAGGTGTCAGTCTCCCTTCCTGTAGGTCCCTCATCCCATCAATGAGTGGATTGGACCTCTTCTCACTTGACGTGATGGGGAAGAGCCACCCGGAGCCAAAGCACCTCCCTCCCCCAGGCTCATGGCTCATTGTTTCCCCACCTCATTGAACTCCAATCCTCAGTCCATATAATCTGGACAGAAGTTATCAGAGGGAGGATTGCAGGAGCCCTGGGGAGCCCTGGGGACTCATTTGGCAGCTCTTTGGCTCTGGATGTGGGAATATTCCATGTTTATTGTTTTCAGCTTTGGGGCTTTGGCCAACAATCTAAGCCAACAGGTAAAGCCCTAAACCACATCCTGTTCTACTGAATTTAGGAAGGTTTCCAAAGTGGTTTTAAGCCTCTTAGTTGACTATTGAGGTGTTTATCTCATCTCTCAAATAAAGACATCTTTTGAATCTCTAACTGCCTCTTGGGTCATTTTGATTTCCTGGTCCACAAGTCCTATGGAAAGTGATGTACCACGTAATAGTCAGCTGTTTGTTATTCTGAAGGTGGCAGATTAAAACAAATCTCATTAAGAGAGCTGGCTTCTTTGGCATCATTTTATTTATAGCTGCAGCTGACATTTATTGAGGACTTCATATGTGTCAGGCACTATGTAAAGTACTTATGTGAATTTTCATATGTAATCCTCATTATACAATAAGGAGGTCCTATTGACCTTAGAAATAGGTCCTATTATTTTGTTTATGAAGAAAGAGAGGCAAAGAAGGATTAGGTAATTTTCTCAAGGTCACACAGCAAGTGATGCAATTAGGACTTGAATCCAGGTTTCACTGACTCCAAACCCCATACTTTCGGCCAGGCCCCAAGTACAGTTTTTGGTGTTTCCGTAGATTTAAGCTTCTGTCCCACAAATCTGTTCAGAATTAGAGGAGCAGAACCAAGGCTCTGATGTACCACTAAAAAAATACAAATCTGATCACTTCACTTCCTGCTAAAACCTCTCGCTGTTCCCCACCACCCTCAGGAAAAAAGTCATATTCCCTAACAACCCTAGTCTAGGACGCCCATATCTCTAGCCCAAGCAAATGCAATAGCCTCCTGATTCATCTCCTGGTTTTTCGCTCTTGTCCCAGTGGAGTCTATTTCTAGAGTGAAATTTCCAAAGTATAGGTCAGGTCGTGTTACCCTGCTGCTCAACTTGTACAATGGCTTTACGTGGTTACAGAATACCCAAACTGTTTACCCTGGCACACTCGCTCTATGTAACCTAGCCCCAGCCTACCGCCCTGACCTCCTTGGCTGTCATTTTTCCTCTTGTTCACGAGACTCCTGCCACAGTATCCATTCTGTCCTTCAACAAGGACACATTCATTCTCATTTCAGGGCTTCTGCATTTGATGATCCTTCCGCTGGGAATACTTTCCCTAGATCGTCTTTGGGCTAACTCCTCCTCCACCTTTGACTTTTTTCAGCTCAGAATCACCTCCTCAGAATGCCCTCCTTGCCTGTGCTCCCTAAAGCATTGCCAACACTGCTCTTATCCTATCGAATTACTTGATTTCATTTTCTTTTCTTCACAGCATTCATCATTACTCGCATTTTTTTGTTTGTTTGGTAACTCCCTCACCAAGTTCCTTAGGTGCAGGGAATCTGTGTTGCTCACTACTGCATCCTCAGTGCCTACAGCAGGGCCTGGTAAACAAGTGGTTCTTGACAGATATTTGTTCAATGATCTAGCATGGCGAAAAGGCCCTGCGGGATCTGGCATCGACCTATCTGCAGTGCACAGTGAACATCTCATTTTCTTCTTCCTTCCTCTGGTAACATCACCCTCAGATTCCTCAAAGAATCAGCCCTTTACCCACTCTCAGTTCACACGGATTAAGGTAAGGCTGACTTCCTCCCTCTGTGTCTGGAGACAGAATGATAGCACAGACCTGAAAGTCAGTGAATCCCATTTCCTGGCCACCACGATTGACTCCGGTAGGTCTGAACCAAATGGGTCAATGAGAAACCATCCCCAAGACATTTGTTGTAACTCTTGATGGAGACATATCCTCTTTCTTCTAAGGTTACTCAACTGGTAGAATGCAGAACAGGAGTTCTTGGTACTTGAGAAGAGAGCCAGGCTGAAGATGGAGCTGGTGGAGACAGAGTCAGGGCTGAGATGGAGAGGCAGATCCTGGATGCCATTGTTTGAAGCCCTGGATCCAGTTGCTCATGAGCTTATCTACTTTTGTACTTTTAAATCACAGGCACTGATTGATTGCTTTTGCTTGTTGTATACCCTTTGAGTTGGGTTTCTGTCAGCTCTGACTAGAAGCTTCATGGCCGGGGGTGGGAGAGGGAAGGACTGGGAGTTTGGGATTAGCAGATGCAAACGATTATATACAGGATGGATAAACAACAAGGTCCTGCTGTATAGCACAGGGACCTATATTCAATATCCTGTGATAAACCATAATGGAAAAGAATATGAAAAAGAATATATATACATACATATATATATATACATATATAAACTGAATCACTTTGCTGTACAGCGGAAATTAACCTAACATTGTAAATCAACTACACTTCAATAAAATATTTTTTTAAAAGAAGCTTCATGGCCAATAGACTATCTAATTCCACTTCTCTTCATCTGTACAAATTAGGAATTACCATTGATTCTTGAGCAACAGGGTTTGAACTGCACTCTTCTACTTACATGGGGATTTTTTTCAATAGTAAATGCTACAGTACTATACGACCTGCAGTTGGTGGAATCTGCGGATGCAGAACCAGAACGTCGGATGCAGAGGAACTGCATCTACGTGTAGGAGGGCAGACTATAAGTTAATCGTGGATTTTTGACTGAGCGGAGTGGTGGCGCCCCTAGCCCCTCCACTGGTCGAGAGTCAAGTGCGCTTTCATCCGCTAACATTGAAAAGGGGTGAAATAAATTAAGGAGTCTATTTTTGTCATGTAATAATGATTTTGGAGATAATCAATCCTGGCCTTGGATGGTGGCTCCATAATGCTATTAGGATCCCAGGCTTCTCCAATTTTATTTTATTTTCAGCTATCTTAAAAATGTGCTTGCCACGTTATGGCAACAAGTCAGCTGGTTGACCTCTGGCGCAGAGTTCCAGTTCCTGGCAGGAAGAAAGAGAAGGTAAGGGCAACACACTGTGGGTTATCAAAGTCTGACCACCAGCCCTGTTGAAGGAGATTTGACACACCACAGACAACTCTTTTTTTCCCCATTTTAAAAATTGTGGTAAAATTTATGTAACATAAAATTTGCCATTTTCAGTGTACAATTTAATTTCATCCACAATGTTAGGTAACCATCACCACTATCTATTTCTAAAACTTCTCATCACACAAAACAGTTCCTTAGCCATTAAGCAATAACTCTCCATCCCCCTCTCCTCTCAGCCCCTGATAACCTCTAATCTACTTTCTGTCTCTATGAATCTGCCTATTCTAGATACTTCTTATAAGTGGAATGATATGATATTTGTCCTTTTGTGCCTGGCTGATTTCGCTCAGCAAAATATCTTCAAGGTTCAATCATGTTGTAGCATGTATCCAAACTTCATTTCTTTTTCTGACTGAAAAATATTCCATTGTATGTATAGAACACATAAGTTTATCCGTTCATCAGTTGATGGACACTTGGGTTGTTTGCACCTTCTGGCTATTGCCCACAAAACAACTTTTAATTACATTTTATTGGTCAGAATTTTGTTACAGGGCCACCATTCTCTTCACGGAAAACTGAAAGATTTCATTTTCTTTCAAGTAGACAAAGAGCATCCCCAACTACAACTGGAGTTTTATTAGTTAAAAAGAAATGAAGAAAGGTCATTAGGGAAGCAACTAGCAGCCTCTGCAACAGTCCACCCCTCTGCCAGCAAAAGTCTTTCCATATGTAGAACACACTCACCTTTTCCCAAAGGAAACAATCCCAAGACATCCCCTGAGAGGGTAAGCTTTCTGAACAATGTGTAGTCCTCTTCATCAGGTCTGGGTGTGTCTTCTTTTGGTCTAAACTAAAAGATAACATACTTGCTACCAGCACACCCATTATTCAACTGGGCAGATGGAACCAGATAACCATTAAGAGCTTCGTCTAAATGCAGAGACTGGGCTGCACAGAGCATCCACAGGTTCATAGAAATTATCCAACCCAACTGAGCAGGAATAACAAAATTTCTCTTTCCTGGGAATGAAAGAAGTTTCCTGGCTTCCATTAGATAATAGATAAGATCCCTTATCTATTATTTTCCATCATCTTCTCTCTGGAAGATTCTTCTTTGTCCATCTCTCTCCCTGGATCCATCTGAGGTGGAACTGCGGGAGAACAGTCTTCCTCTTGGGCTCAAGAATCTTTCAGGGGTTTACCTGTTTAGAGGTGTCATAGTAACAGGTTGCTACCCAAGTTTGGGTCATATTTGGCAAAATAGTTCCTCCAAAATCTAATAAGCTTCAAATATTTTCTGGAAGAGTATTCGTGGACAAACATCTCATCTATACATAATATTCAGGCATGAAAATCTGCCACACTAACCTCACATTACACTGCAGCCATACTAAGCTACTGTCATTCCCTCAAGCTCATCATGTACCAGGGCTTTGCATATACTGGTCCAACTGCCTGCAACATAGTTTTCCCTCATCCTTACTTGGCTACTCGTCCTTAAGAGTTCAGTTAAAATGGAACTTCCTCTGTGAAGCCTTTCTTGATGACCCCCAGTGATATGAATTGTCCCTCACTTGCACCTCCCTAGCAGAGTACTTACCAGACCTCCATGATATTTTAGGTAGCGTTCCCTAGAAGCAGAACCTGAGGCAGGGAGTCAGATACATGTAACTTCTAGAAGGAGTGATCTTTAGGAAAAACCTGTAAGGGAGTATGGGAACAAGCATAACGAAGGGCAGTGAGTCTCCACCTGTGACCTCCCAGAGGAGCAAGCAGCATTAGCTTTGCCAGGGACCTTGCTAGAAGTGAGAAACTCCCAGAACCAGCCTAGAAACTCTGGGAATGGAACCAGTAAGCTGTTGTTTAACCAGCCCTTTAAGTGATGCTGATGCACACTTAAGTTTGAGAACCACAGGGGAAGGGGCCAAAGTCAAATAAGGATGTGGTCCCAGGTAAAATCTAGCCTTGGCCTGATCCATGGAGGACTCTGGAGCATAAATTGCACCACAGAATTGTCCCTGCCTCTGGCAAGAGGGAAGATTTTGCATCTCTGTATCAGCACTCATTGGCGGCAGGCTGTCCCTTGGGGGAGGGATCCCTTGGGTGAGGCAGCTCCTATCAGCTGAGAGCAATTCTCCCAAGAAGGGGCAACCAAGGGCTGGCAGAGGGGGTGGGAAGGTTGGTGCTGCAAATACACCAACCTAGCAAAGGGGATCCAGGCATCTATGGGATACTAGCAGCATCTACTGCAATTTTTCTTATTTGTTGAATTATCTCTGTTCTCTCCATCAGACTGAGAGTTCCAAGTGATCAAGAACAATGTCTTGTAATTTAGACGTGAATTCTCTTGCTCTAGTTGGGGAGGTGGCAATAAACACACAGGCACATATACATACATATGTACATATGTATATATGTACATAGGATGATGTCAGACATTGATAACTGCTATGGAGAAAAGCAAAGAAGAGGGAGAGGACAGAGAGAAGTGCGAGGTGCTATTTTAGAGCAGTTAAAGAAGGATTCTCTGAGAAGGCGACATTTGAGCCGAGATATGAATGAAGCAAGGGATTGAATCATGAGAAAGAACATCTGGGTAAATTCAAAATTATTTCAAAATAAATGTTTTCTTATGAGAAGGACATCTCAGGGGAGAGCATTCCAGGCACAGGGAATGGATGGATGAATCACAGGAAACACCTGACATTTCTATACTGATAAGGCAGGAGGTGGCTGGAAAGATGGACAGGTGGCATTTTGCTTACTGTTTTCATTTATTTTTTAATTGACTTTAAACATTTATCAAAGTATATATGCACAAGATTTTTTTTAAAAGTCAAATAGGATCAAAGGGGCTGTCATGAAAAGCAGTTCCTCATCCCACTCCAGCCCCTCTCCCCAAAAGTTACCACAGTTAGCCATTTCTATCTTAGTTTAACTTATTTCACTCCAAATACAGTTGTTGAATATTTATGGTTCCTCTACTGGTTATCTTTGTAACTTTCAATAACAAGCCTCTAGTGCTTCCATCAACTGTAGACAGTATCTCTTGGCTGTTGTCTTTGTGATATCGGGATGTTGCATTCCTACCATTCCCCCCCTCCTTCAACCATCCAACTCCTATCGCTGTTGTAGACAGTAGGGACCTAACTTTCAAGTATTTGGGTGTGACAGGGGAAATCACTAGGGGATTTCGGTTACTGAAAGAAATTCAGTAAGGCTAAATTTTAAGTAATAAAATGAGGATATGTTTTATAACCATATTTCATTTTCAATGCTTTTTCTATAGGTTGAGTCTAAAAGTAGAAAACTAATAACTAGACTGTGTGAGAACACAGTCAAGGGGGAATTACGGGATGGCAAACAGTATACCCTCGGTCTGTGTCTGCTTGGTCTTCACCATCTCCTTAACTTACACTCATATGGGTGACTTTACAGCAGAAGAGTTTTTGTTTCAACTTATGTTCCTTGGAAGAAGATCATAGACAAAGGTGAAGCTGGTTCCCAGCCCAGTTCTACCTCTAGCAGAGACTCCAGTATCTTCAGAGCCCTCCCATGTGGTCTCTCATTCATGATCATGTTTTACTGCTGAGTCCCTGGGCATCATCAGAGTGGCTCCAAAAGTGAATCACATGGACTTCTCATAGCAGTCTTTTGAGATGTCTCGAAAATTCCTCCTACTTTGAGAACTGTTCTCCCTCCCTCAATTCACGGAGACTGGTCCCAATAGCCATGTCTATACTACACGACCCTATCTCTATGACCACAGCAGTATGGGCCAGGAAGTGGCACATGACACAATCGGTTTGTCTCCCCTGGAAATTTTAAATTGAGGCTAAAACTGCCCAGTTGAGTCTGGGTGGATCTCTTGGATAGAGGAGACATAAAACCTCAAAATCTAGCTTCCATCTTGAAGATCAATGAGTAGAGAAGGCAAAACAATCTTTTTCAACTAAAAATATGGACAGAGGCAGAGATGAAAAATAGAGTGACTGTCAAAGACTCCTGATGGCTTTTATTCCCTTGTTTCAGCTCCTTGCTGAGGACTTTGCTTGAAGGTTTCTAGAAACAGCACCACATCCTTATACCAAAACCCCAATTTCTTAAACTAGCTCCAGTGAGTTTCTGCTATTTACAGCCAAAATGTACTAACAAAATATCCCCTACTATGTAACGGGCTCCTTGGGGGGTAGGAACTATATCTGTGTATTCTCCAAACTGCTAAGCAGAATGTTTTGTACATAGTAGGCACTCACACAAAGCATTTATTGAATTGAATCAGCTGCCGGTACTCCTTCCTAAATAACACAGCCACTTTCAGGGGCACTGACTCCTTCTGACGTGAGGGTAGTTCTGACCTATGAGAGGATGAACAGAAAAAAGCACAAATCCACCTTGCCAGCTACTCTACTACCTAAGAATCCAATGCAGGAGGGGTGGAAAGTAGCCTTAATAAGAGAATCAAACATCAGTTTCAAACTGCTTAAGTGCCTCCCAGTCTCCTGCCACATTAGTAGGATCAAAGAAGGTCATCTGCAAACACAGAGAAAGAGCCTGGCTCCATCATTATAAGGAAAGATGTGCTTTCAATCTCTTGGGTCCCTTATGGATCTGGTGAAAGAGCCCTCTAGTGGTGAAAGTGATCAATTACACCTGGGCTTAGCCGCCTATTCTACGCACACATGTACACACACCCACACATTCAATTGAATGAAAGGATGAGGTCACCCCCTAGTAACTGGGGAGGCATCATCAGGAACTAACTGACGGCTTCCCTGTCTCTGCACTCCCACTCCAGTCAGGTGTTCTGACTCTCTCCAGATGCAGGTTCAGGTCTTGCCATCCTCTGTGATCAGCTTTGGCCCTGAGCAGGGGTTGTAAAGGATAATCCTGCCAAACCAAGCCAGAGGCTCAGTATAAAGTTTCATTCTTGTTATGTGGATCCCTTTCTCTCCTTCAGAAAAATTGTCCACATCCTGACCCATGATTGTCACCTTCATCTGCCTGAGTTCCTGACCCCTCTCCCCAACCCCACACTGTCTACCTGGATACCTGATTCCTTTCTTCTGGACCTTCTGGGAACCATACCTTGTGTACCTGGGCTTATATTACAGACCAAGGAGATAGAGCGGGGGCTGCTTTTGTTTTACTGTGCGTCTGGTGAATGGAGTGATTGGCGCACACTCTTCCAAAGCCCAAAGCCCATTGACTTTCCAATCACATGATCTTGTTTTGGGAAAAGACCTTTCTCACTCCTATCAGAAGAAGAGAAGAAACAAACAGATCCTGGAACAGCTGCTTTGGTCATTATTAATTACTTCATATTATTTAAGTTTCAGAGATGGGGAAAGAAAATTTCACTAATTTAGTAACCCTTCTCAGGAAAGACCAACTTCACCTCCATGTTACATATGGCTTTTTCCTTTAAAAAAAAAAAGGACATTTACTGAGAAGCAATTTTTCTTTTCAGGAAAGAAAAAACAATAAGTAACTTATAGAAGGCCTTGTGTATCTTCCCCCATTACCTCCTATCATTCTTCTGGGGTATGACTAGCTGTGGTCTTGGCCCCAAGTTTATCTGTTCTATTTTGGTTATGTGGCAAAATTTCAGTATTTCTATTTCCTGCCCACAAATCAGTGTTTGTGATCCACGACACATGCATAAGCAAGTAAGTGCATGTAGGTGCATAAACTTACACTATACCTATACTTAAGCATGTACACCCACAAATGCACACAGCTATGCATTTGCAGCAAACAGGCTTACTGCAGTTTGCTTGCAGCAAACTGTAAGCAGGTACAGACATATCTTTACATACTTGCTTTACTTCCACAACAAATCCCCAGTCATTCAGAACTCATAACTAAATTGAACACGGCACAGGTAAACATTCAAACACAGTCACATGATGACTATATATTCAAACATACACATGCTTGCGCAGGTATAGTATATATAACACCAAGAACCAAGCCTTTAAGTGAACTTGAGACCAAAAACAAACCAAAAAAAAAGTAAAAAAGTAAAAAGTAGCAGAGTCACCAAGCAGTTGTGAGCTGCATTTGAGAACTCTTCCATGCATTGCTGCTAACTCATTCACCTAGATAGAAGCTCTCAGATGGAGAGCCAGAGATGGCACCATTATCTTTTTTGTCCAGTTAAATAACATTCAAATATGACAGTTGGTTATGAACACATCTCGGGGACGGCAGAAACAACCCAAGCAGCCTCAATTCCAAACACCTGACCTCTGGGTATCTGTACCATCATGCCAAAGGAAAGAAAATAATGAGGGCATTCTGTGGACTGTCTTTAGTGTATTCGGTGTGCTCAGAATACATGGTAACAAAAAGCTAGTTAAATTAAATGCTGATCCTTTGCAACATTGCAACATTGGCTATTTCTAAGGAAGCATCTCACTAGCTTTCAGGTATGAACTGACATTTGCACTTTGGACTAACAAGGAAAGCAAACCCAACTTCACCTGCCTCCTGGTCTAACTTAGACAAGGATGTTAACAAATGAACATCCCAGGGACATTTGAAGAGAATCTGACATTTTCAGCTACTCTCCCACCTTGAATCCATCACCACTGCCAGCCCCAAAATGTAGGGTTGTTAAAATATATGTGTTTTCAGAGACCACAATCTCACATCCCCTTGGCCCAAATCCCTAATATGCATATAAGAGAGTCTACATACTTCTAGCTCCTTCTGTCTTTTAGTAATGCATGATGATATGTATACGAACAGTTCCGGGTCTGGTCTGAGCACGTTGTCTCCAGTGTAAACCAGAGCTCCAGAGAAAGGAGGGTAGACATATTGGTTTGTTTTCTGGGGAACCAAATTGAGACAGACTATCCACAGATGTGCCTATGACAACACTTTTTGCCCGCCCAAGTGAGCCGTAGAACCGTCGCCCGGAATCGCCGGCCCCTTTAAGAAGACTCGGTCTTCCCCGATGGGCTCCAGCGGCTCCAGCGGCGCCCGCAGCAAAAGGCAAACTTGCCTGGCTCCTTGCGGGTGGGGGGCTGGGGGGGAATGCCGCGTCGGGTGGGAGCGGCGAGAGCGCCAGAGTGCGCTGCGGGCTCCTTTCCCTTTCCCCTTTCCTTAACCCTTCCGGGAGAGGGAGAGGAGGATCAGGGTCGTGCTGCAGCGCTACGGAGCCGGGGCGCTGACTGCCCTGATCTCCCGAAACTTTGCGCGGAGCGTGGGTTGACTAGGCAGAGCCGAGCAGGCTGGCTGGCCTGGGAAGGGCGGGGAGAAGACAGACCCTTCAGTACCCCAGGTCTCTAGCCCGGGCGCTGGGAAGGCGGGGGGTGCAGCCGCCGCGGAGGAGCTGTCCCTTCAGCACCACGGGCTTAAAACTGGGCGTTAAGAAGGCGGAGGCGGGGCAACAGGCGGGGAGCTGTCCTTTCAGCACCGCAGACCTTTGCCCTCCAATGCAACCTCTCGGCCCCCGCCCCGGGACTGCCTTTTCTCCAGTTTGAGCGGGGGTGTCGGGAGCTGGCGGAGAGCTTTCCTGGGAGGCTGGGGAAGCAATGAACACTCTTCTCAGAGACTCGCCTCCCAGCAGCGCTATTTTTTGCCATCCGCCCTCACCCCCAGCACACGCGCTCGCACACACACGCACGCACGCACACACACACACACACACACACACACACACACACAGACCTCTCTGGATTTCTTTGCCTTGAGTCTCCCGGGGCTGTGAGGAACCAGGCGCATCTCAAACCGAGCTGGCAGCTCCAGGCTCCAGAGCCATGCCCTGCACGGACCCTCATGCTCACCAAGCTCCTGAGGAATGAAAGGAACCCAGGGACCCTCAGAAGGCAGCAGTGATGTGGACCAACCCCCTGGAGCCTGCACCCTTCCGAGGGCCATAGGCGACCCAGGGAACTGGAGAGAGCTCCAGACAGGAAATCCCAGCTTTCCCAAAGTCCCTGTGGATGCTGACACAAGGAGACCTGAATTTTTGGAAGGGCCTGTCCTAGGTTACCCAGCTGCAGAGTGATTTTCCCCTCTGGCATTGAACCTCCCTCTCCAACCCCCAGCCATCTAGAGTACCATGAAGAAGTATGAGGATGTGTGACAGAGGAATCCAGATGTTGATCACTACTGTGGGAGCCTTCGCAGCTTTTAGTTTAATGACCATTGCAGTGGGCACGGACTACTGGTTATATTCCAGAGGTGTGTGCAGGACTAAATCTACAAGTGATAATGAAACCAGCAGGAAGAATGAAGAAGTAATGACCCATTCAGGGCTGTGGAGGACCTGCTGCCTAGAAGGTATTTACAAATTCCTCTCAATGGCCCTAAATAATCCAGTTTCTGATATTCTGCTATTCCAATGTGTCGTTGGGGAGATGGAGGCAGTGATGGGGAAAGAGAGATAGTTCAAATTATTGCCGAGAATGTGCAGACATCCAGATTGTTCCAAGCAAGACTAATCCTGTGTGGGATAAAAGGGTTGGGTCTCGTTGATTGTTTTTGGTATAAGCTTCATGAGAAGAGATTTTGTGGCACTCTAGGCAGCTTCTGCAGTTGAGAAAATGTCTTCAAATCTAAAATCTCTAGGTGTATTGTGAACTGCTTTGCTTTGATCTCTGGCTTGAGATGGGGTCTTTGGCTCTGCCTAAGTTGCATTTCAGTAGGGGAGAGGTGAAGGAAGAGAAAAGGAGGGAAGGAAGAGGGGAGAGAGAGAGAGAGAGAGAGAGAGAGAGAGAGAGAGAGAGAGAGAGAGAGAGAGAG
>NW_006775554.1:1826435-1839642 GCF_000442215.2 Lipotes vexillifer
AGAGAGAGAGAGAGAGAGAGAGAGAGAGAGAGAGAGAGAGAGATTCTGACTTAGCCTGGCACACTCTGCGCTATTTCCTTATTTCTCAACATAGTCTTATCAGTTTCTTCTGAGTTTGGTCTAACTAGATATTTTCATGAACTTCCATTGCCAACAAGTTCCAGACTAACATATATGAACCTCTAAACACACACACACACACACACACACACACACACACACACACACACCCCACACACACATTTTAAGAAAACTTATTAATACATCTCCATTTGGGATCAAAAAACAAAACTGAAGTCTTGGTATTTGGTGTCCACCTGTCTTCTTTCCTAAAGCATCTGCAAACCCAACAAATATATTTCTATGACATTTGCATAAGATTGATTCTCCAAGAATCACAGCATACCACTTCTCATTCAAAAACTTGAGGGTTCATTCTAAATTATAATGAAGAGGACAGACCAGTTTTAGAATGTCAAACTCTTAGGCAGCCTGTCTCACTACTAAACTTGCTTCCAGTACACCAGGAGTCACTCTCAGCATCCTTGGGCAATGCCTGGATGTTAGTAGGAGCAAACAGAAAAATAGAGAAGGAAACCGAATCTTTTAGAGCCTATGTGCCTGAGGGAAGGCACTGGATTAGAGGGGCAGAAGGGAGTTTTCTCAGGCTTCTGAGGAATCTGTGAAGCTTGTCATAGTGATGAGCAAAGAAACCTGTGCTTCCTATGTGCTTTCCTCCCCTGCCTGCCATTGGTTCCCCGTGCCTGCCTTCCTACTGGCTGGCATTCGCCAGGGCTTCTTGAGAAGTTGCATTCATGTAAATTGCTTAGGAAATCATGCTATTACATCACTTGCTAGTGTAATGTTGCATCATTGCCTGGCCTTCCTCCCATGTTCTGACACTCTGAACAACTGCTCTCCTGACTGTAGCACTACTAGAGTTGATTCTCTTTCCATCACAAATTTGCAACTGGTGGGAAGCCCAGGTAGGAAAGGACTACTTTAAATGCAACAAGGATTACTGTATTTGATGTCTGAAGACCTGGGTAATGCTGCAAACTATCTGTGTGACCTTGGCTAAGACATTTACCCATCCAACCCTCAATATATTAGTCTGGTAAATAATTAACTTGGAATAGGTGGTCATGAATTAGCACTATGCAAAGCTCTTATTGTATACAAGGTACTGATGGAAATTCTTTCCTAAACATTGACAAAAACCTAATATCTGTGATTATTTGTGCTCAGATATGGTGAAGTCATTTACCTTAAGGAAATATCATAATTCCCTTTCCTATGTTAACAATAAAGAATTGAGTCACCTTTTATAAAGTTGAGATTTGGTGGATGTTTTGATGCTTACGTGGTTCCAGGGTTGGCATAAAAAATCTGAGGTGCCTCCCAATCCAGAAATGGCACATACGTAGACCAAGTGTCAGTTATTTCCAATTCTTCTGCCCCCTTGACCTAAACCTGGGAATTCAAAACTAATCACCAATTTTGACCTCCCCTCTTAGGGCCTGAAATTCCTGAATCCTTGCTCAGAATTTCTCAACTGATGGTTTCTCTTTTCTCCAACATCATCTCCTACACCCACAGTTTGTACAAGGAATTGGAACCCCACCCAGGTATTCTGTGGGCTTAGTGGGAGAAGTGAGAATTTGAATCAAGAAGAAATTAGATTAATCTAACATATGTTCTTGGTCAGGTGAATTCTTCTGAGAAAATTTCCTGCAGTCTCCATGCAATTTGGCCCAGCTATTTTTTTTTTTTTTTTTTTTTACATTTCGAAGTATTAATACAGTAAGATGCGTAAACTTTAACGAATCACAATAAAATTTTAGTTATGTGTACACCCATATACTCAACACCTAGATAGGCCTGGCTGAAATCTGAAGCCAAGATTTTCCTTCATGTAATGAACATATCAAGTGTTCAAGGAATTTGCAGGAACCTCTGCTTTCTGCATGGGAAGACACATGCAATAGGCAGCATCCATCCTCTGCTGGAATGAAGGTGTACAGCCATCTCCTGCTCAGTATGTCCTGTCTCCCAAAGCCTTAGCATCCTCATTTTTCTGGTCCTTTAAGTGTTAAAGGATAACTGGGGCGGGGGGGGGGCGGGCATCCATACTTTTTTAAGGGTCATGAGAAAATGTGGCTATTTCATACAAAAGAAGAGAATGCTCCAGAGGGACAAGACAGCTGTCTGCAAATATCTGAAGGGCTGTCATATGGAAAAAAGATTCAAAATGTTCTACGTGGCCTCAAGGGGTTAGAAGTAGGAGCTAGAAGAAAACAGGTTTACCTCAATATAAGTAACTATCTAATATGGCATGGGGAGCTTTCAGAAGTTATGAGTTGTCTACCACCAAAGATATTCAAGTATAAGAAAACTACATCAGTTGTTTCCAGTCTTAACTAGTCAACAGAATCATATGGGGAGATTTAAAAAAAAAGATTATCAGGCCCCCACAACTAGGTTCTTTGCCTCCATGGGTCTGTGGTGGATCACTTGGAATCTTAATTTTCTAAAACTCCTCCAAGCAATTACAATATTAAAGCCAACACATGCCGAGTATTTACAATGGGTCTGGGAATGACCGTGTGTATTAGGAAGGATCACGTCTCTCAAGTGAGAGAAGAGATATTTCCAGTTTTCATTTCTATAACTCACCAGAAAGTCATTTATATTTAGCACTTGGATTGTGCTAAGAATTTTGAAAAAATAACTTTCATCTTCAAAGGCGTTCAATGATGCAGATAAAAGTAATAGCCTCATTTTACAGATGAGAAAACTGAGGCCAGGGGAAGTTATATAACTTGCCCAAGGTCATATACCTAAACTCAGCAGACACCACTTCCCCTAAGACATGTTGCTTCACTGAGCACTTGCTAGGGAGCATTAATTCATGCTCTAGTGGATAGGTTGCTACTGGTACAAATATTAGCTTGTGAGAATACCCTGACACATGGGTTTTTCCATTCAGAAGCCCCAGATCCCAGAACACTCAGCATGCCCGTGCAGCCTCTGCAGGGAGGCAGGAACCACCGGACAGGCAAAAACTCAGAGGCAGCAAAGGACACTCTTTGAATGAAAAAACAATCGACCTATGTAGAGACACCCACAATGAGAAGCCAGAATGAATGCCTGACTCATTAGCTGGAAAGCACACAAGGCATTCACAAAGCAGTGCCCCTACCTGCTGCGTGCTTTCAATGGTGGTGTGTGAATTTGAATGAGAACATGTTCAATATGTGATTCTCTCATTAAGAAACCTCTTGAAGTCCTAGTTATAATCAAAGTGATGTGTTTAGATCATGGAAAGACCACTGGCCTAGTAGCAAGGAACCCTGGGTGCTAATCACATTTCTGTCACTGATAGTTATGTGAATTGTGTACGTTATCTCCTCCTTTGGACCTCAGTTTACCCAGTTCTAAAATGAGAGCTTCAGATAAGATTAGGAAGTAACAAATCCAAAGGTCCCTGTGGACTTGGCAGGTAATGTAAAGTGTGAAACAAACATTTCGCAGTCCTCTTACCTCAGTTATATTGGGGTGAGGGAAGGAGTAAGAGTGTGTTTGAGAAGATATAAGGTAACTGAAACTTGGTCTCAGTGTGTGGGCAACACAGAGTGGTGCGGACTGTGGCACATTGGAAACAATTACTATGTAGCTTGAGTCGATCTTTACTCTGGGGAAATGTATACCAAACTTGGCCCAATATTCCAAATTTTAAAAAGCTAGATGTTAAATCTCCTGATTTTTAAAATGTGGGCAACTCGTTTAACTTTTTAAACATGCAGTGCCAGCCAAGCCAAACTCACTTTACGGCTTATTTGACCCATGGGCTGCATTTTGAGCCCTGGAAATTATCTAAAAGCCCCTTTAAATCCAAATTTCTGACATTTTCATTTTTGATTCCTGAGTTGCTCTTTATTAGTCAATAATCACTTATTCAATTTATTAAAAAATTGCCTACTAAGAAAAGAAAGCCCACTTAGGATTTTAGGACAGGGAACTTAAAATTATGAAAAAGAGGTTCAATAAACTGCTATTTCTGCTACAGATGGGCCTGGACGACATCAAACATCTGGCTGAAAAACTGAAAAAAAAATTAGCCAGTCATTAGAAATTCCCCCATATTTCCAAATCTCCAGATGGTTGACTTTTTCAGCCAGATGGGGTTCCAGCTTTATTTATGTGTTCAGAAGCCTTCAGGGAAGCTTCAAAGGCGCAGTTGAGGACAAGGCTGGGAGAAAGACATAAGTACTTTCTATGTGCCAAGCCCATGCTAGGTGCTTTCACATATATTAACTCATAATTTTCACATCTCCTATCTGCCCCCAGCAGAATATAAACTCCATAAGTACAGGGATCCTTGTCTGTTCGGGGCACTACTATATCCCTAGAGCTTAGAAACAGTACCAAGTAGTCACTTCTGCTCCCCCTGTCCTAGATTTAATGCTGCACCTTCCCTTGGACGTGGGCGCAGAATGCATTAGAACACTCTTACTCTCTTCCCTACTCCTGACCTCCTCCTTATTCCTTTCTCTCCACTCTTCTACCTTGACCCTAAAGCCCATGAGACAGATAGAAGAGAGAAATGGGCTGAAGTCTTAAGACAGGATGGGGGAGACTGACCATGACTGTGTTTGGGGGCAAGTCAGGATGGGGAAGGTGGCAGAGGTTGAGGTGTGAGCATGACTAATATTCGGCCAGAACGTGTTTGTATAGCCATACAGTTTGTTAAAATGTTGAAATACTTCCCTCCCTGTTGATAAACAACAACGGGTCCAAGTCCCTCACCAAACCCCCACCACTAGCCCTAAGCCCTTCATGGAACCTCTCAAACATCCACTAGATCCACCAAGTAAGAGGTTAAAACCTGGCCCAGCAGGGCCATCACGATCATGTTCCAGCCCTATGGAAGCATCCATTCTAATTGGCTCGTCTTGTGTCCTACTTGTGGTTAAATAGTTTTGAATCTTACTCTTAGTTGCGTCATCCTTGATGGAAAGCACTCCTCTTTTTTCTACCTCAAACCCAGCCTTCTGACCTTAGGATTCTACCCATCTTAGAAAGTAGATAGCTTGAAAATACTTTTTTTTTTTCTTAATTATTTGAGATGTTATCTCTGGATTGGAATAAAGGCAAATGACGGGCAATCTAAGGTTGGGTGACTAATGTAAGCTATTAGCATGGATGATTGGTGTGGGTAACCAGCACACATCAAGAAAAAAATAAAACAAGAAATCAGGCAAAAAGATGAGTGTGTCCTTTTAGTGTTTAATGCCATAGAGCAGTATCTAACAAGCTTACTTAAGTGGTCATCTAATTCTCCAAGGGAATGTACCTCTGTTTGACTTAGCTTTTATTATAGATTCAGGCCCAGTTGTATAGTTAGATATTTAGTTGTCGAAAACTTGGGAAGATGCACACATATTTTTTAGTTCAGTAGAGGTACAAATGATTTCTGTTCATTAGAGGAGATAACCTCAAATGTTGTGGACTATTGCTCACCCTCTAGTACATTAATCAGTTTTATATATAATGTAACGATATTATTTCAGATTTATTTTTTTAGGATTTAATTTTATTTATTTTTGGCTACGTTAGGCCTTTGTTGCGTGGGCTTTCTCTAGCTGTGGCGAGTGGGGGCTACTCTTCGTTGCGGTGCGCAGGCTTCTCAGGCTTCTCTTGTTGCGGAGCACGGGCTCTAGGAGCGTGGGCTTCAGTAGTTGTGGCACGCGGGCTCAGCAGTTGTGGCTTGAAGGCTCTAGAGCGCAGGCTCATTAGTTGTGGCGCATGGGCTTAGTTGCTCCGCGGCATGTAGGATCTTCCCGGACCAGGGCTCGAACCTGTGTCCCCTGCATTGGCAGGGGGGGTCTTAACCACTGACTCAACCAGGAAAGACGCTCAGATTTTTTTCCTTGAAAAAAAAGTACATAACATCTTCCTTTAGAGCGCAGGCTCATTAGTTGTGGCGCATGGGCTTAGTTGCTCCGCGGCATGTAGGATCTTCCCGGACCAGGGCTCGAACCTGTGTCCCCTGCATTGGCAGGCGGATTCTTAACCACTGACTCAACCAGGAAAGACGCTCAGATTTTTTTCCTTGAAAAAAAAGTACATAACATCTTCCTTTGAGCCAGCTTTGTCATTCTGCTGGTTCCCTCACCGATGAATAAAACTTGACATAAGCTCACTGTGTATTTTAGGAGAATTATGTTGTTAACGATTTGAACATTATACTCCGACATGTGGAAGTATCCGCAATGAAAACCAATGTTTCTAAGGTTAAAAAAAGCCTACAAGGTTGTTTTCCTTTTCCTTCATCCCATGACCCTGCCAGAGTCTACTTTTTCTATGTAGGAGCAAATGGGCCTTTAACAATTTATGTGTGGCCACAAAGAAGATCAGGTAGTAGGAGGGGCTCTGAGGTCAGGTGGAACTGGGTTCTTACCTGAATCTGCCATTTACAATCCACAAGACTTTGGAAATTGCTAAACCTCTGAGCATGAGTTTCCTTACCTATATAACGAGGAAGCAAAAGTAGCAAGCACTTTCATCTGTTTCTGCCTTAGTTCTTAGTTGTGTCTTGTGGTTCCTTCATTCCTTCATACCTCTAAATAATATGTTGACCAGTAGTCCTTGATTCATGCATTTTAGACAAGATCCATTTGCTAAGACAAATGATAAGTTCACTTTCTTATGCCACTACCCTTTCTTCCAATACTTTTAGTTCCTCAGTGAGTTTACCTGTGGCTCCAAGAAGAATCATTCATAAAGATTGAGGGTGGCTGAAAAAAGAGAGACTGGCATCTCATTCCTGGATTGGATATTAGCTTAGGCAGCACAACTGCTCATCTGCTCATGTGCATATTTTAGCAGGGAAGCTGGGAGGCAAGACCAGAGCTGAGAGAGGGAATGGCAGCAGGTCCGCCTGTTTAGAATGGAGAGGTCTCTGAGTTGAGTGGATCTACGGTGGATACTTGAGAGCTTGAGCCATTTTGTCCGTATCCCACCCAAGAGAGCAGCCTGTTAGGCAAGAAGACCCTAGACAGGGCTACATGATGTTCATGAAGGTGTTGTCTTTTTTTTTTTTTTTTTTTTTTGTCCTGAGCAAGTGGATACTCTACCTACACCCCCTCCCTACCACCAAGGATCTGATCGTTCTTGGAAAGGCAGAAGGAATGGTTCAGAAGCCCCAAACTCTATCTGCACCTGCATTTCTTTTGTTTTGTTTTGTTTTGTTTTGCAGTACATGGGCCTCTCACCGCTGTGGCCTCTCCCGTTGCGGAGCGCAGGCTCCGGACGCGCAGGCTCAGCGGCCATGGCTCACGGGCCCAGCCGCTCCGGCATGTGGGATCTTCCCGGATCGGGGCACGAACCCGCGTCCCCTGCATCGGCAGGCGGACTCCCAACCACTGTGCCACCAGGGAAGCCCACGAAGGTGTTGTCTTGCACAGAACTACCTGGCCTAGGGGTCAAGCAGGGGCTGAGAATCAGCTCATGCTCCGCTTCCCAAACCATGCATGTTGGTCCAGAACTGAGTCCATCCAAACGGAGAAGAGCCTGTAAAAATGTTCACGGGGTACTGTGTGGACCAGCTGCAGACCCAGCAGCATGGGGCTGTGGGTTGCCAGTGATGGGAGCTAAGGTGGGATGGAAAAGACTGACCAGACTCGGGCGCCTCACATCAGGAAGGGAGTTGCAGGGGGAAGACCCCACGGGGCCCTCCAATAACAAATGCATGTGCCTCCGGCGGAAAGTCAACATACAGACTCCTGTGTGCAGAGAACCAGACCATTAGTGTCAGCTGCAGGAACAGTAGCAATGAACAATAATGGTCTGCAAGCTCACCCAGCTAAGCGAAGTGGCACTTTTGGCCTTTTTTTTCCTTCTTGTTCTCTGCCACAACATATTAAAGGTATTCCCATCTAAAAGAGGGAGGAGTAATAAATAAGTAAATACAGTGAGAAAAATAAAATAAAAGAGGGAGGAGTAGGGATGCAGCTTTGCAATCAGATATGCAATTGGAAGTTTCAACAGCCAAAAGTGACTGTAAAGTTATGAAATCGGCCCAAAATATCATTAAGAAAATGAGGGATTGGACATAACACAGTTGAAAGCCAAAATAAAACAAGTGCCTGTTTATATACCACTTAGTGGAGACTTGTCAATAAACGGATACATGTCATCATGCTTTGTCTCTAAAATTCTAAAAGTTGAAAATTTAATGATGTATGTGTACTGTGATACGTAATTACATCTCAGGGTTTGGCAAACTACAGTCCATTGGCCAGATTTGGCCCATTGCCTATTTTTGTGCAGCCCACAAGCTGAGAATATATTGAACATTTTCAAATGGTAGAAAAAATTAAATAACATCTCAAAATATTTCATGACACATAAAAATGATAAGAAATTCAAATTTCAGCATCTATAATTCTGAATGTTTTCAATTTAAAAATTATGGAAATTTGTTTTCTCTACTGTTGTATTAATATCTACACAGTATCCTTGATTTTGCTACTTGATCTCCAAAGCCTAAAATATTTACTGTCTGGCCCTTTACAGAAAAAGTAAAGTTAGCCAATCCCTGCTATATCTCATAGCAGGAATCAATAATAACATTTTATTTCTAGAAGTACCCTTTGTTTTCCCAAGAATGTTGAATTGCTTTCTTTTTTTCTTACACCTTTTGCCTTTATCATAGACTCTTCAGATCAGGTATTCTGTTGGGTTCTCTTTTCTTTCCTGAAGAACTCTCACTTAGTTCTTTGCCCAGACAGTCCTTGTCCTCTTTCTGAGCCATGGAGAGGTTGAAAGAAAGTCAATGAGATCTTCCCCTCTGATGGTCTCTAGGGAAGGCAGCCCCTGGCCAGGTACACAGGGAACAATATCTGTTGGGGTAGGCAAGAGAAGAAAGCTTTGGTAACCTATGTTCTGATGGCAATGAAAAAAAAAAAAGACCCTAGAGACAGACTGAAGGTAAACTCTATCAGACATGGTTACGGGGTGGGTGAGGGTGAAGAAATTGAGGTCCACAACAGGCGGCTGGTATTGGGACTCTATTCAGAGGTACTCACCCATATAGTTCCACAGATGAGGTTCATATGATTATGAAACTTCATGAAAAATATGATGCGAATGGGCACTTTTATAGAAAGAGTCTTATCCTCCATAAGCGTTAAGAATCACTAATACAGAGTTTAGGACAGAGATGAAACCTGGGTTGACACTTAGGATGATCCAAGCATAGATGGTAATTGAAGACATGGAAGTACACAAGAAGTGCCACAGAAACCCCAGTGACCACAAAGAGGGAAACCGACAGAACCCTAAGTAACATTAACACTATGGGGCAAGGAACAGAGGAACCTGTGAAAACTGAAAAAAAAAAAAAAAAAAAAAAAAAAAAAAAAAAACAAAAAAAAAAAAAAAGAAAACTAGAAACAAAAACAGAGATGAAGGAGGAGAAAGAATTCAGGATTTAAATACCATTTTGATGGTCTACTGAGGCTTGCTCTAAAATAATGCAGATGAACAGAAATGTCTGGCACTAGAAGCTCTCTGGCTTAAGACAGTTCCTCACAAGCAAGTTCCTTACATCATCTGTGGGCTACTTCCTGGGTTTGCACAAGAGGGCCTGCTTCCAGGGTAGATCTGCCCTTCCTCCTGGGATCGGTACGCAGGTGAGATGATAATATGGACCCTGGGGGTTGCTTCTAAGGAAGCTGCAGAAAGAGAGATTGGGTCATGAGAACCCTAGAAAGAGGTGCCAAGGAAATAGTAAAATAATAATTAGCTGACACTTAATGAACACCTTCTGTGTGCCATGCTACAATTACTGGGGCAGATTGCACGTTCATTTCTGGGCTAACTCCTGAGCATTTATTCAATAGACACATACTCTATGCCAAGCGCTGTTCTACGTGAGCACTTGACAAACGTCATTTAATCCTTGTGCCTTATTCATAAGGTAGACATTATTATTACCCCCAGTTTACAAATGAAGGAATGGGCACCCAGAGGGCATGTGGTTAGTAAGAGGCAGAGCTGGGTTTCCAACCCTACCCTATGCTGCCTTTCATTACTGTACTCTACTTGCTTGGATAAACACTAGTATAAACAGATGCAACTGATTCTCATAATAGCCCAGTGTACAGGAGCAGGGCTGTTCCACCAATAAGGAGACTGAGGCTTAGAGAATTAAAGATCACCTGCAAGGTGGTGGCAGGGCTGGACTTGAACCAGAAGCTTCACCTTAATCACCACACACTGCACTGCCCAGGGCTGGTGGGCTGGGTTTTTCCAACCTGCCCACTCCTATATCCAGGAGAGTTTGATGTCAGTCACTGGCTCTGAACCATTCAACGACTGGAACTATTGTGAAAAATAATTAACCCAGCCTTTGTCAATTTTTATTCCACATCCAGAAAGCAAGGTCAAAGAAAAGATATGGTAAAGCTAGCAAGAGTTAGACATTATAGCAGTAGGTTGTGAAGAAACACCACCTCTGGATCAAATGTAAATAAAAAATAAAAGGCAACACCAATCATTTGGAAGAACAGTGTTTCTTTTCCAGAGTCTAACTAGACGCAGGTGAGCAGACTACTGGAGATTCTTGCATCTCCTACATTGGATTTGGGGTGTTTGCAAACTTGAGGGTGCCATTATGTTCGTGGCTGTCCCACTTCCTGAGGACTAGACTTGGGCACATCATTCATTTGACTTCTTTGAGCTTTATACTCTGTGTCAGGCAGGAGTCAAGTTTTCTGGGTTGGATAATTCTCATACTTAGGGCTCTGCAGCCTGATTCTCATGCAGCAGCCAAGGCCAAAAACATCTTGGAAGAGCACCGAACCCACACGAGACATGGAATAGACGAGTGTACCACCAGGTCTGGTTCTTAGTGACCTTGGGCCTGAGTAGGCTAGAAATGGGCAGCTGAGATGAGCTTGGGGCAGCATGACTTAACACCATCTATCCACATTTTAACCTGCATGTTGTAAGAACTATTATCACATATGTTTTGCCATCCAAATACTCTTTATCCACCACATTTCCCTGAACCACTAATCTAGAACAAGAGCCTGGCACATAGTCGATTCTTAATAAATATACGTTGAATTTATTGCTTGTGAGTAGGTAATTTAATTACCTTGAGCTTCTCTTAGTGAATCCATGCTAATCCCTAACCATCATTGTTCTGCCATTAAGTGCTTACAAACTACTTTTTAAATAATATATCCTATAATCCCTGCCACAATGGATGGTAATTCAGCAGCCTGTATTTTGACCAAGTATGACTTGAGGATCTCAACATTGTGTGTCCATCACTTATTTTCCATTTTTTCCCCCTCAGAAATGATCCAGAGTAGTTTAACAGTCTCATTTAAAAATTCCCTCAATACCCTGGGTGCAAACTTGGGGAAGGAAAAAAGAAAATACATGTTGTGTGGGATATATTGTGCACAGATCTGGCAGGCACTGTTTCTGTTCTTTGTGCTTCGGATTCTGTACATATTTGGATACCTGCATGTTTAGGAAATGGAATTTCCACCACTCTGTATTCCACAGCATATGCTATTCAGCATCATGCATAGCTGCCTTGGCATACAATAATACCTACCTGCTAAATTAAAGTGATTCAAAAATTCACGGGTAACTGTTGAGGTGACTTCCATCACCTCATCTATTACAAAATTCTACTGTCACCTGGGGAAATTGATTTTGGCATTGAGCAGTTAATACAGATGCATATTTACAACAAATCATTTTGACCCTTTGCAAATCACAGGACAGCAGAACCAATTAGCTGTTTATCAGCTTAAAGTGTCTTAAAACATGTACTATCAAGTAAGTCCTGGTTTTTCAAAATAGTACTTTTCACCAAAGATGAATCTGGCTTGCAATCAAAATGCTCTAAGTGTTTAGAGAAAAATAAAAAGATCAAATCAAGAGGCAATGATGTTAATCGGAGTCAAAGGTCTGCTGCACAGCATAATAATTGCTCTTTTCTGCTTTTTTACTCTGTGGTGAGTGATGGCTTAGCTCTGAGCAGTGGGGAAATGGCAGGGGTTGGATTCTAAGAGATAATAAGGTCTGAACCAAGGAAAATTCAATCTGGGCCACCCCCAGCGATGATTTTCCAGTTGGAGTCCCTGGATCTGAGCATAGGAAATGGAGAGTCCTAGCCCAAGACCATGGACTTTCTCCAAACTCTCTTAAAGTAGGCAGAAGTACTGGGGAGGGGAAGGGGGATGAAATTTTAAACAGTGTGGTCAAGTTTGGCTTCCCTGAGAAGGTGACATTTAACCCCAAATCTGAAAGAGGTAAAGAACCAAGCCAGGTGGGAAGAGCATTCTTTCCAGGCAGAAGGAACAGCAAGTACAAAGGCCCTGAGGTGGGGAGGTGCCTGGGGTGTTTAAGGAGCAAGGAAGCCAGTGAGGTTGAGCAGGATGAGTGAGGAGGAAAAGAGAATAGGTGAGGGTGTTGAGGCCAGAAGGCAGCTGTAAGAACTTGGACTTAGAGTGAACTGGAAGCCTTTGGAAGAGTTTAATCCCAGGAATGACGTGTTCTTGAATTTGCCATGTCTGAGTCTTCTCCTCACCTGCATTATTTGCTGCCTGATAGACAGAGCAGTTTGTCCTGTGACCTTCCTTGCTTCCCCCGGGCAAGAACTTGAGCTCTAATCGTTAAAGCTTTTGCCTCACCTCGGGCTCGTGCTTCTCTAAGCCTGCGCGCAGTGGAATAGCATCTCTTCAGCATTGCCTTCCTTCTTTCCCTGAAAACAAGCCATGGTCCCTTACTCTTTTCAGTATTGTACTTCTCATTATGGGGAAACGGGGTTTAAACGAGAGGACAATGACGTGGAAGTTTCTAATGCTTTTACCAGCTCTTACAAAGCTCTTCGAGTCATCATTCCTGTAGGGCAACCTCTTCCTGACTCACAGATTCACGCCCTTCTCCCTCTCAAGCTGGCATCTTCTCCCATGCTGGCCCCTCTTCTCAGTCTGGAGAGGCAATAGGAGCTGTGAAGTAAGTGGTTTGCACTTGAGGGGGGCTCCAACCTGGTCCTCCTGCTCTATGAGGGCTTATTTAGCACCTACGGTGTGCCAGACACTGTGCTAGGTGCCAAGGATTCAGCAGAGGATAAAGTAGACACGGTCCCATCTTTGGTAAGTTCACCATTGTGTAG
>NW_006775554.1:1839652-1839922 GCF_000442215.2 Lipotes vexillifer
CCCAGGCGAACAGGGCAGAATGCTCCTGGTGCATAAGGCAGGGGGTCCTGGATTAGTCAGGGGGACTCATCATCACAGAAATGTTCTCTTAGGGCTTGTGTGTCCCCAAGGTGCCTGGCCTACAATAGGTGCTCAAAGCACATTTGCCAAATGCACGAGGAGGGCTTGTGTAGGGCACACAGAGGAGAACTGACCTCTCCCATGTGTTGGGGGCCGGAGTGGACGTGAATTCAGAGCCCCTGGCTTCTTATCCTTAAGCAGAAGGGAAAG
>NW_006775554.1:1839932-1844239 GCF_000442215.2 Lipotes vexillifer
AGAGAACAGGAAAACAGCCTACCTCTAGAGATCCATGGAGACAAACTGAGCGATGACTGAGTGATGACACATTTCTCTCTCTTTTTTAAGTTTTTGAACGGTTTTTTTGTTTTTGTTTTGTTTTACAGACAATCCTGGATATTTGATTTTTGTCATGTTTTTTGAGTGGCATGTTTTTCCTACTGTATTTTCTTAATTAAAACGCTTTTAACATAAAAGTAATACAAAAACATATTCTTAATACCAACTTTTAAAGTAAAATAGACAAGGCAAGGTTTCATCCCCCAACCCCCAGGACTACTGCTACTCCCAGTTTGGTGAATCTCTAATATATATCATTTCCCTGTTTTTCTGCTCTACTCTATCAAGGAGATTAGAAAGGGTATGTTTTTCTCTTCCAGGTCAAATTACTCATAATTTACTCAAAAGCTTTAAAAAAGTATCTTACAATTTATTAAGACATTTAATCATGCACACTATTTTTAAAAATCAAATCATATGGAAGGGCTTTTAATGACAAGCAACTACCTCAAGGGGGTTCACCCCTCCCTACTCCAAATCCTACTCCTCAGAGCAAGCTTTTTTTTTTTAGAACCATTTCTGATTCATTTCCTCTGGGGGTTACATCCACATCTCTAAATAATATGTTTATCTTCTATTTCTTGATTTATAATCTATGGGCTTCCTGCCATAATAGGTGAGGATTTAGCTAACTCACTCCACCCTCTGTATTGATTACCTTTCTAATTTCTAAAAATAACATTAATCTTCATTTCCTTTTCCAACCACCTTGGGTAGAATGCCTTAGCTTCCCACTTTGTAGAATGAGGATGTCCACATACCCTCCCCCACCACACACACCTACCCATGTCTATTGGTTATATTTTTACTGCTTCATGGTCAAGATTCACTCCTTTTGCATTCTATTCTATAAATATGCTAATGTCTTCCATGCTGGAGCTATAGATTGATTCTGGTGTTTGAAAACCACTGAACATTATTATGATTATGTAGACAATGTTTGATGCAAAGCTAAGTTGTTTTCTAGGATTACATGTTTTCCTTTCTGGTTTCAATGTCATTGAAATCTCTGAGTCATTCAAAGATGGAGTCTCCTTTCTAACACTTAACTAGTTGTTCAAAATCATGCCATGTATTTGCTTTGTACAGTTTTCATTTTTCCTGGTGTTTCTGACTGATTCAAAGGGTTTTTAACAGGTCATTTAGAGCAAAATTAGGCTTTTTAAACATAAGCCCTGTCGTGGGGAAAGGAACCTTTTGGAAAAATCACTCCTCCCTCCCTTTTTTTCCTGCTTCCTCAGTGCAGTGTAGTAGTTAAGAACTCAGCCTATACAGTCTTATTGCTTGGCCTCAAATCCCAGGTCAACCACATACAGTTGTGTGATTTTAGATGCATTACCTAATCTCTCTGTGTCCTCAACTATAAAAAGGGGATTATTACTCATAAGGTTGTTATAGGGATTTAATGAGTTATTCTTTGTACAGCACTTAGAGCAGTGCCTGGCACACGTAAGTACTAATTTGGTGTTGGTTTTTACCATCTTCCTGTGATAAACAGATCAGACAGAATCTGCCCATCTGCATTGTTCTGCCAACAGCAAGGATTCATCCCGGCCATGGATACCACTGTTCTGTTAGTCCCCTAGAATCTTCACAAGTCTTTGCTTCCCTGAGGCAAAGCCAGTGACATAGCTGATAGAGACCTTACCAGGAAACAAGATTCACGATCTTTGGTGATACATCTTCGGCCTGATTCCTTTCATACTCGTTGATGAAGGTGGTCGAAACCTTAGAGAATATGTATTCTAGAATATCCCCCAGCTGAGCCACACTGGGGAACAATTAGCACTCAGTAAATAACTGTAGCAAGAGCATACTGAGTGCTTGTATGCATTATCTCACTTGGTCCTCTCAAGAGCCCTATGGGGTATTATACCCATTTTACCGATGAGCAAATGGAACTCAGAGAAGTAACTGTCCAAATTCTCATAACTAGTGAGTGGTGGTAGAGGGAAGATTCAACCCCAGGTCTTTTAAATCTGAAAACTGATGTCCTTAATGCTGATGTCATAGCCCAGTGTTCTCAAAATGTGTTCTGTTAAGCCCAGGAGTAAGGGAAGCCTCCCAACACCATTTCATGGGGGTCTGCAAAGTCAAAACTATTGCATAGGGTTAATAAGATGTGATTTGCCTTTTTCACTATGTTGACACTTGCACAGATGACGCAAAAACACTGGTGGGTAACACTCCTGGAGCCTGAACATGAATAACAGCAATGGAACCAAATGGTTCTAGCTCTCATCGTATTCATCACCACCACCACTCACTCACAGTGAAAGAAAGTGTTAGTTTCACTTTGAAACATCCCTGGTGAAGCAGCAAAAAGGGATTAATTTTATTAAATCCAGAACCTTGTATGTAACAAAATGGGAAAGACACGTAAAGCACTTCCGTCATAAACCAAGGGCACCGTGGGTCTCCAGCAAAGGCACTCGTGCAACCGAGTTGCGAGCTGAACTAGCTGCTTTCTTCCCATGAAACACCATATTTACTTGAAAGGGCAACTGACAGGCAAATTATGGTTATTCAGGCTTGGGTATTTGGCAGACATTTTCTCGAAAATGAGCTAAGTGAGCCTGTCACTTCAACGGAACAACTGACAGTATTTATTGCCAAGGGAAAAATTCAAGGTTTCAAGTAAAAATTACAATTTTTGCTCCTATCTGCCCCCATGAGTGAATGTAATTTTTTTTTTCTATTGTGTAATGTGCCAGATTTGGAAGATCTGTATAACTCAGCTGATATTTTCCAAATGACCGATGCATGACGTTAAAAATGATCCCTGGGTAAGAGATTCATTCAAGATGCAGAATTAGAAAGAGCAAGGGATTTTAATGTACTAGAGCATAAAAAGTTAATGAATATGGTTTCAAATTCCACATTGCAACTGGCTGTTAAGAAACTACCGCTTGTCGAGTTTTGGTGTAATATCAAAGGAGACTATCCACAATTATCTTCAAAGCCTATTCAGATTCATCTATCTTTGTCGACCACATATTTGTATGAGGCTAGGTTTTCTTCATATACCTCAACAAAACATTTGGCAGCAGGTCAAATGCAGAAGCACACGTGAGAATTTATCTGCCTTCTTATTAAGCCAGACGCTAAAGAGATTTGCAAAAATGTAAAGCCAAATGCCACTCTTCTCGCTTTTTTTTTTTTTAGAGAGAATATAGCTATTTTTCACATAAATATGTTACATATGTTAACATGCTATCGGGTCTATCATTATTTTCAAATGATTTAAAAATAAATATTTTTAAATTTTTTGAGTTTTGTTTTCCAACACAGTAAGTATTGTTAGATTTAACCCATAGAAACATCTCAATAATTTGCACAAGTGTAAAGGAGTCCTGAGACCCCCAAACTGGAGAATCTCTCTACAGCTGAATTTTCACTCTGTTGACAAACTTCAAGAGGTTGAGGAGAGAAACTAAAGAAGCCATTTTCATACTTTCTATCAGAAGATTTCCTTCTAGTTCTCTTTTCTTCTCCACTGGGAGCTGAAACACAGTCCCCTGGTGGGTTCCCATCTCTCTGTTTTTGAGTTCTCTTTAGTTGCAGCTAAGCTCAGCCATTGTTCCCCCATCACTGGAATGTAAGAGGCAATGTGAGATTTCGGCAGGTGCTGAAAGAGGTGTCTTGGATTAAAATGCAACCCTGCTGGTATCAAGTTTGACAGGGCCTGAAGGATTCACCGTGTCCTGTGTCTTTGTTCAGAAACACCGACAAAGCTTAGCTATGTCCCTACAAAAAGGTAAAAGCTCTGGATTTGTGGTGAGATTCCTTACCTGTGAGACGAAGCAGAGGGTAGGGAAACTGAGCTGTGAGTCCTCAAGTTTTTGGTGGATAGGGGTTTAAATTTACAAATTGTCTACCTTCTACCTCAAATGATCAGTTATAGAGACTGAGTGTGAAGATGAAAAGTTTGGGGAATGGAAGGGACTATTGGGGCAGCCACCGAACAAACATTTCTCATGCCCAGTCCCAGTGCTAGGCACTGGGAAACAGAGAGAAATGGGAAATAGAAGGGAGGCTTGGGGATGCTGCCAGGAATGTCTGCTCCTGTTTCTGTGTTGTTGTGTCAGCCCCATATCTATCCCCCTTCTTCTGGTAACAGCACCCTGATTTTCTTTTTGGGTTACTATGTCACCCTATCACTCGATCCTCTGTCCATGTGGTTTGAGTGGAACTGACTCCAGTCTGGTCCTCAGGATGAGCAGGAA
>NW_006775554.1:1844333-1856548 GCF_000442215.2 Lipotes vexillifer
GCAGGAATGACCTGGACAATTATCATAAGATATCAAGAATTTAGGCTAAGCAGTGGTTCTCAGTATGGGATAATTTTGCCCCCCATGGGACATTTGGCAACGTCTGGCAACATTTTTGGTGGTCACAACTTGGTAGGGGCATTGGGGAGTACTCCTGGCATCTAGGGGCATCAGGGATGTTGCTAAACATTCTGCAATGCACAGGAAAGCCACCGCAATGGAATTTTCTAGTCCCACATGTCAACAGAGCCGGGGTTGATAGCCCTGGTCGAAAGATCACGGGAAGCCATTGAAGGGTTTTAAGCAGAGGAGTGATGTGATCTGAACTGACGTTTTTAAAATTATAGTCAGGTGCCATGTGGAAACAGATTTTAGAGATGTAAGAGTGGAACAGGGAGATAAGCCGCAAGAGGAGGGTGGTGAGTGCTACTGCAATAATCTCAGTGAGAAACTCCAGAAGTTTGCAAAGAAGTTTGATTTGGAAAAATACACATTTGCAAGTCATCAGTGGCAAAGGGTAGAGGATAAGAGAATGAGAATAAGAGCCTCCAATAAGGCTGTGAAAAAGAAGAGAATGGAACCAAAGACAGAGCCTTTGGAAGCATCCTTGTATGGCATGTAAAATAATGAAAATACCTAACATTGTCTGACAGTGTATGTACCAGCCACTATGCTAAGTCATTTACATGATCACATTTAACCCGTTTAATAATGCTTGTCTTCACCATTTTACAGATAAGAAAACTTAGGCACAGAGAGGTTAAGTAACTGGCCCAAGGTCACACAGCTAGCTAATGTGCGAGACAGAATTTGAACTCAAATGATATGACTACATAGCCTTTCCCCTTAACCACCATGCTGCATCCCTGGACTAAGAATTTTCCAAAATAAAAACTACAACTCTCACAAGAACTGAAGGATGAATGTGAGTTAGAGAAATGAAGGGATGAGGTAGTGTTCCAGGAAGAGAGAACAGCACATATGGATGCCTGGAGGCTGAAGTGAGCATGGCATAATAGGGGAACTAAAACACTCAGTAACGGCTGTAGAAAAGTATACATTCATAGGTGGCGTGAGTGCAGAGAATGGCAGGGGCCAAGTCATGCAGATCCGTGGAAAGTGTGTTAGGTCAGACTTTATCCTGGGGGGCAACAGGAATCCTTTAGAAAGTTTAAAATGGTAGTTAAAAAATCTGACACGATAAAGTTTTCATTTTTGAGGCTCATTGCAGATGGAGTGTGGACTGTGGATGGGGAAATAGAAGAGGAATATTTGAAGGCCAGTTGAGAGGCTTTAATGCAATAATCCAGGAGCAATGACGGATTCCCTTGTTAGGGAGATGGCCGTGCTGATGGAGACATTGGCCATCACTTTGGGAGGTGTGTAAAAGCTGGAATCCAGAGAAGTTCCTGTTTGCTGTTTGTCAAGGGTCAAGAAAAATAAAGTCAGGGGACTCTTGTGTTTCTGGCTTCACCTTTGGATGGGCAGTGATGCCTCTTACTGATGGAAAGTTTGTAGGGGGAGTTGGGGAGTTTGGTTTTGAACATGTTGAATTTCTAGCTTCTCATCTAATATTCAAGTGCAGGTGTTAAGAGGGCCATTGGATACACTGATCCAGAACTCGAAAGAGATGTCTTGTCTAATTGCTTCCCCATATATGTAGCTATGCTTTTTGATCAGAAAACAAACATGTACATTCCAAACTCTGTTAATTCTAATAGGGACACCTAGTGCAGGTCATTAGATGAGGTTTGGTGTGACAGATTAACTGATGTTAAAAGTCTGAACGCAACTTCAGGAGGTCACTGCCAGTCTAATTGGGCACAAACAGAGTTTACTGGGTCGTGGAAAGCAAGTTGTGCGTAACCATTGTTTCAGCCCCCCTCCTTCCACTTCTGACTTATCATCTGGTTTGGGGTGAACATTAAAGCATATTTTCATAAATGGTGACCTTTTGAAATTTGAAATGCTGGTTTCTGGTTAATTTCCACTCCAGCCCTGGGGCTGCTGCTTGAAGGTCATGAGCTTGAAGCTCTTGACTTGTCTCTAGCTCTGTGCTCTCAACCAGAATTGGAAAAAGGCAGTGTTGTTTTTATCTTTTAAAGGCCCATCATTTGGATAAAGGATTGTCATTCGTAATTGTGTGACCACACACTGAGGATGAAAAATGTATGAAGTGCAGAGTTTATGTTAACAAGACCCAATCAGTTCTGTTCTGGAGAATTGGGGAACATTTTGTTTGATGTCATAATAGTACAATAATACTGTTGTATCACCTAAAATTCATTCAATTGCAAGTGACAGAAAACCCAATTCTAACTGACTTAAAGAATGAGAGAGAAAACGAGATAGAGAGATAGAGATAGATGAGAGAGAGAGAGAGACTGAGTCTATTGGCCCACAAACCTGGACAGTAAAGGTATGACTTGATGTATCAAATTCACAAATACACTATTTCTCTCACCATTCTTTCCCCTGCTTCCTCTCTTGTTGACTCCATTTCAGAGTAATGGATGAGAGACTCGGAGATACAGATACATAATAGCAGCTCTCAGGGCTATATGCTTCTCTGCTTGAATTCAACAGAAGATACGTTTCTTTCCCAGCAAGTATAAGTCTCATAGTATCTCACTGGCTCTGATTAGGTCTATGTCTATTACTGAACCAATCACTGTAGATGAGGGGTCCCAAAGGGCGGACTGGCCTATGTGCTCCAACCTTGGAGTAGAAGAGGCATAGATCCCCAGAGATAATTATGATGATAAACAACAAGCATCAGTTACTACATGTCAGGCACTGGTCTAAGCAGTATGCATGCTTTTTCATTTGCTACCTGGAACAAACTTTGGGGTAGGTACTATTGTTATTACCCTTTTGATGATGAGGAAAGCCAAAATACAGTGAGGTTAAGTAAATTGCCCCAGGATCCACAGCTGGTAAATGACAAAACCAAGGTACAGAAAGGTGAAGGAACCTTCTCTAAATCCCACAGATGGTAGATGATGAAGCCACAATGCAGCAAACCCAGGCAGCTTCTCACCACAGCCTGGACTCCTAACCCCTGTGCTGTGACACCAGCCTAAATTAGAATAGGGTTACCAGATGTCCACTGTTGCTCAACACTTCACAGTTACAGAGGGCTTTCATATATGATTTCATTTTCCCTCACAGCTTTATGAATGAGTCAGGACCTATGTGCATTATCCCCACTTTCTGATGAGAAAATTGAGGTTCAGGTTAATTGAGTGATTTGCTCTAGGTCAGACATCAAGTAAATAATGGAATGGGGACTAAAATCCTACATCCATCCTTTCTGACCCTGTAATAATGTAGCCTATGAGTTTATTAAATGTTTAAGAAGCCACATGGGCCTGGAGACTCGTATTGAGCCCATTGCAGGCTAATCCTGTGCACTTTACCCCTCAGCTACCACCATGTTAATTTCCTTCTGTCTTTCATTGTTGGCAGATATGAGAATCTCAAGAACTTGGACACAAAGTTGCCCTCAATATTTAAACCACAAATTAAGCTATTTATGAAATAGTTCATCCACACTGGATTGAATTATGACCTTTTTCTTTGATTAAATTCACACACACACATAATAGATCTGTATCTGACTTTCTATCCTTTAATCTATACTTCTATTTCTGAGGTTCTGTCATACTTGTTTGAATTAATACCATAGGTTTTAAGATTCTTAATACCAGAAGTGCTTCCTTACTATGTGCTTCCTTAATATGTTTCTTTACCAACATGTTCTTAGTTCTTTTGATTTTCCTAGTGAATTTTCTGACCATTCTGTCAACTTGCCAGAGAAATGGACTATTAATAAAAGTTTAATTAATAGAGTTATTTGGGCACAATACGCATCTTCAGAATACTGAATCTTCCTCATTTAAAAACATAATAAATCTCCCGTGTATTAATGTTTCCTTTTATGTCTTTTAGAAAAGTTGGGCCATTTTCCTCATTCAAGCCTGTGCATTGATTGGGTATATTAGTTTTAGGTAGCTGTTATATTCCTGGTTGCTAATGTTAATGGGTATGTTTTCCAGGATATTTTCTATATATTTCGTATTACTGGTATGTGAGAAAGCTATCGATCTGTAATTATCTATTTATAAGCTGCTTGAACTTATTGGTGCCAGTTGCATGGTAATTCATTTAATTTGGTTTTCCAGGTAAACAATCATATCACCTGCAAATAATAGATAGAACTTATTTTCTTCCTACTCTCTTTTCTTTGACTGAGCCTTAGAGAATGGTGGTCAACAGTGGTGGTGCTTAAAGACCACCTTTGCTTTGTTCCTCACATAATTGTGATGCCTATGGACAGTGTTTCTCAAAGTGTGGTTACAGACCTAGGTATAAATCCCAGAACTTATGCAAACCCAGTAATCTGCATTTAAGAAAATATATTTATTTATTTGGCTGCTCCGGGTCCTAGTTGCGGCACGTGGGAACTTCATTGCGGCATGCGGGATCTAGTTCCCTGACCAGGGATCAAACCCAGACCCCCTGCATTGAGAGTGTGGAGTCTTAGCCACTGGACCACCAGGGAAGTCCCAGTAATCTGCATTTTAGCAAACTCCTAGGGTGATTCCTGCTCCCCTAATCCTCCTCTTCAGGATTTCACCAAGAAGCATGGTGTTTGCTATTGGTTTAGAAAGGTTTTCTTTATCATGCTAGGAAGGTTTCTATCAATGTCTAGCTAACTAAGAATCTTAAGTGGGTATGGAGGTTTACATTTTTGGATATCTACCGAGATTTCATGCTTTTTCTTCTTTGGTTTGTTAATAGGATAAGATGTGTTAAAACCTTTCATAGTACAAAGTACCTTTCATTTTTGTAATAAATCCTTTTGGGCTATATTTTATTTTTGATAATATAATGCTGATATAGGTCTGCTACTATGTAATTTAGGACTTTTCTCTATATTTTGTCAATAAAATTTATCTGTAGTCTGCCTTCGATATGCTATTTGTGTTGTTTTGATATCAGAGTTGTAGTAGCTTGATAAAATGATTTTCTCTGCTCTGAAACAGATTCAACAGCATGGAAATTTTCATGTAAAACCCTCTGGGCCTGGGGCCTTTTGAAAATAGTTATTTGACAACTTCTTTCATGTATTATTTGTCTATAACAGGCCTTTTTCTGGAGTCGTTTTTGTTTCCTCGAAAATCATTCACTTCATAGGAACGTATAAATGTTTTGGTATAGAGTTGAACAGTGTGATTGCTTAAAGATTATGTTCTTCCCAGTCTGTCTTTTTTCTTCTCTATTTTATCATTTTGTCTCCAACTGCATTTATAGTTGGTGTTGTTTCTTCCAAGATTGTGCCATTGAGTTGTCTTTCAGTCTTTAATTTTTAAGCTTTGAGTTTTCATCCCTTTCTGGTTTTTTATGTATTTTTTAAGAAGCTTGGAAAAGCTATTTGAAGGCAGCTAGCCAAATGCATTTCAAGCAACATGTTTTTGCTCTTGGGACTTTTTAACCCAGATTTAAAGTTTCCTCTTGTTCAGGTTGGCAGGTTTCAATGCGAAGAAGACCTTTTGGGGATCCCAACTCTCATCCAGCAAAGGCACTAGAGTCCCCAGCTAAGTTCCCTGCCAATGTGATTGACTAGCTTGCCACTGCAATTCTCACAGAGTCACGGATAAAACCACTGAAAAGGAAAAGTTCAAAAACGCAGCTCTGTGGTAAAGAATTGGCTAAGCAAAGTCATCATCAGAAGATTCATCTGAGTATAAACTCACTTCAAGTTCAGTGAGCTCACTGAAAAGCCAGAGCCCCTAATGCTGGCTGAGTAAATGTTATTCACTCATATATTTCACACTCACTGAGTATTTTCTCTGGGTAAGGAAGGCACCTTGCTGGTCTTAGACGTACAAAGCTGAAAAGATGTGGCCCCTTTCCTCAGGCACTTAGGCTGTGAAGAAAATACTTTCTTAGTTATGTGATCTCACAGGGTTACCTCACACCATTATTTTTTTTCTTACATCTGCAAACACAAAGTTCCCTCTTCAAAAATTACAAGAGTAACGTGTTTACTGTAACCAGTGAAACTATCCAAAAACAGAAAAAGAAGTAATATACCCTGCTCAGTTCCCACCCTGTCCCCATGCCGCCCCACTCCAAAGTAGCCAATGTTAACAGCTAGCTGTGTTTTCTCTACATCTTCCTCACCCTCAAAACACACACATACATGCACAAGGGAGGGGACATTGTTTGATTTTAAAAACTGAATCACACTGGAGATATTAGCTGCCACTTGCTTTTCTCCCTCAATATATTATGGATATCATTCCAGGTCGATAGACACACATCTAACTCAATCTTTTTAATAGCTAAATAATATTCCACAGAATGGAATCACTTCAGTGTATTCAACCAGTTCCCCATTGATGGGCATTCACCTTGTTTCCAGTTTTGTTTTGGTTTGGTTTTTGGTCATGCTTATGCATATGTCCTTATGTACTGGTGTTTTTATTTCTACTTTAGATTACCCAAAAGTGAGATTGCTGGGATCAATAGAGATATGGTCTTATAATCTTAATAGGTATTGACAGATTATTATCTTGATAGATTTTAGCAAGGGGGGGTTGGTTATCAGGTAATTATTAAAAATAAAAGCACACACACACACACACACACACACACACACACACAAATTCAAAGACTTTTGCTGTGAAAGGAGACTCTCTAGATTGGGTTGGATACACAAATAGCCCTGAGTTGTCTGTAGCACTGGCTGTTGCCATCTCCATGCCGGCCTTCAGGGGGCACTGCTCTGAGACCAGTAAAAACAACAACAAAGCCGTTTACTGAGCATTTTCCATGTAATCAGCCAGTGCCTTAAGCGGACGTCTTTCATGTCACTCTCGCTGCCATGGAAGAGAGAGATACTGTTCATTACCACCCTCAATTACCAGAAATGGAATCTGAGGCCTAGAAAGTTGAAGTCACTGACTCAAGGTCATGCATCTAGTAGGTGGTGTAGCTGGGATCTGACTCTAGCTCTGCATGGCTCCAAGATCTGTGCTCTCAACCATGTGGGATTTCTTTCAAGCCATTGCTGAGACTGTTTTATCAGAGCCCCAAAATGACGTTTGTGAGCAAACGTCAAACAAAGTGAGCTTTGATGTTCGCCTTGAACAGGCCAAGCCCTGCCTCCTGATGGGGATGAGGTACACAGCAGTGAGCCCGACATCCAGGTAGGGCTTCCTATTCAGAGGGAGCTGAGTGAGCAAGTGGGCTCCCAGAATACTAGGTGGACACATTTGTTTGCCCTGCACACAGTTCCAAAGCCAGCTTTCTGTTCCTCCCCTCTCTCTCCTCTCTTCTACCCTCCCCTCCCCACTCTCTTTCTTTTTCTTTCTCAAAACAGAAAACTGAAGCAACTAAGAGAAACCGGGAAACTTTGACCTCTCTCCATTCTCTCACGATAGCCAACAGATAGTCATGGTTAAAAGTATAGGCTCTGGGGCTTCCCTGGTGGCGCAGTGGTTGAGAGTCCGCCTGCCGATACAGGGGACACGGGTTTGTGCCCCGGTCCGGGAAGATCCCACATGCCGCGGAGCGGCTAGGCCCGTGAGCCATGGCCGCTGAGCCTGAAAAAAAAAAAAAAAGTACAGGCTCTGGAGTCAGAATGACCTGGTTTGGAAACCAACCTGCTATCTACCCTTGAGCAAATTTTATGAGACTCTCGAAGTCTCCTGGTCTCCCGGGCAGCAGAACCATCCCACTCAGCACTATTTTTACATATATAAATTTATTTATTTATTTTTGGCTGCATTGGGTCTTCGTTGCTGCGCGCAGCTTTCTCTAATTGCAGCGAGCAGGGGCCACTCTTCATTGCGGTGCGTGGACTTCTCATTGCAATGGCTTCTCTTGTTGAGGAGCTCAGGCTCTGGGCGCGTGGGCTTCAGTAGTTGTGGCACGCAGACTCAGTAGTTGTGGCACGCAGGCTCTAGAGCACAGGCTCAGTAGTTGTGGCGCACGGGCTTAGTTGCTCCACGGCATGTGGGATCTTCCCAGATCAGGGCTTTAACCCGTGTCCCCTGCATGGCAGGCAGATTCTTAAGCACTGCATCACCAGGGAAGCCCCCACTCAGCATCTTGTCTTACCTGTTAGAGCATCATCTCATTGGGGACCGGTCAATGCCCATGCCTCTTGGTTTACAGGTCCTGAGGGAACCTGCATTATGCTGGGCAGATATTGATTCTCGATAATTAAATACAATGATGTTTTACAGTTAGGCTGAAGGCTAATAAGGGGAGAAGGAAAATGAATCCAACTTTGAGGACCTGTGTGTTGAGCACCGTCTTGGAACTTGATAAACACTAACTCAACTCTGTGAAATAGGCATCATTATTCCCATTGTATAAAGGAGAAAAATGAAACTTGGCAGAGTCAGGATCATCTTGCTAGGACTGCAGAGCTAGAAACGATGGTGGCGGTGGCGGTGGCGGTGGTGGTGATGAGAGCTACTGTTTGTTGTGCATCGGCTATGAGTAGGTACTATGTCAAGAGCTTGGTTTGTACTCTCATTTAATCCTAACAACAACCCAGCAGGTAGATCCTTTGATTATCCCCTTCTACAGATGAGAAAACTGCGGCCCCAAAGGGTTAAGTGACTTTTAAAGGGTGCCCAACTAGTAAGCGTGGGTGCTGGGATTTGAACCCAGGTCTTTCAGATTCCTTAGAAGCCCTTCCTTTGGTAGTGAAGTTATTCAAATTGAAACATTCAGCTTCTTGGACCATTTCCAAATGTAGTGTCATGCTGCTGTACAGAAGGCCAGGCCTTTGGAAGAAGGAACCAGATTCCATCCCACCCGTCTTCATCCCTTCATCTTCTGGGTTGTGTGGGCATCACTTTCATCACAAGATTCTGCATCCTGTCTCATGGCCACACGTACCATCTGTGCTTGGCACGGCCTGCTGCCTCCCTGGAACATCTGTGGCTCCCTACTACTGTGAGTGATTCTATTTTCCACACATCTCCAGCTCGTTAGACAGCAAGACTCCTATTTGTTGTTGGATGTTTGCAATCTGAAGCTGAAACACTGCAAAATGATGATTGAGCTGATTCACACCAGGGGAGAGTCTGTGACACACAAACACACACACACATACACACACAGGCATGAGACACTTAATTAGTGGGGATTGAGCTGGTGGTACCTGGTGCAGTAACTTTGTCCACTGAGGGCCATCTGGCTCGTGGTGACAGTTGCTGAGCTGGAAGATTTTCATGCAGCAATGGTGGTCTTCCCTGGCCAGGGCTGCAGTCCAAATGTCCTCTGGGCCACCCAACTAGCTGAAGTGTCAGTGTCCTAGGGGAACACTCTGTCACCAAAGGGAGTGAGAAAGCTGAAACCAACAGCATCCACCCCAGCAGAACCGGGGCTCGGCAGAGAGGAAAGAGCCTCCCCTCTGAACGCATCTCTTCCTCAGCATTCCTCCCAGAGTCTCCACTTCTGGTCATTGGCCAAATGCAATCTTTAAAAATACACATTTGGCAAGAATCTGAAAAAAATCCCTTCAAATTGTTATGTGATGGTGGGGAAAAGACACATTTTTTTTAAACTCTAAAAAAAGCGCCTTAGCATTTGTAGGCTTTTATAATTCTGAAACAGCTGAAATGCTAAAACTTTCAAGTTGGCAGGATTGAAACTGAAATCTGCAAAGCCCGTTCAATTTGACAAGAGTGGGAGCCTTGCATTTCAGAGGGATTTGATGAAGCCTGTGGGCCTGAGCCATCAACACAATGGGTGGCCACCCACTCGCAGGGAGCCCTTTGTGCCTGGGTCCTTGCCTCCCTTCCAGCTTCCTGCAGAACTCATTCTCAGGGGCTCTCTCGGCTCAGTCCACCAAGGCTGCCCCGCTGCCCTTGGAGCAACTGGGAGCACAACATAGTGGTTAAGGATTTAGGCTGTGAAGCCAGACCACCTGGGTTTGCAGTACTGATTCCATGACCTATAAACTGTGGGACCTTATTCAAGTTACTTGATTCCTCTGTGCCTCAGTTTCCTCATCTGTAAAATGGGGACAATATCTATCTCATAGGATTGCTGTGGGGGCTGAATTATGTCTTGAAAATGCCTTAGAACAGTACCAAGTACATGGGAAACATTAAATCATGCTGGCTATTATGTAGCAGAGAAAACTCAACCACAAAGAAAAATCTGGGATCGGGGCAAGAACAGTGGGAAGCCTGATGCTGGGGGATTAGAGAAGTTTAGAATCTAGCCAGTCAGGAGTGAGATTATGACAAACATCATCACAGATATAATCGAGACCTACTGTGTGTCAGACGCTCTATGGGGATTCAAAATTAATGTTTGACATATTTGTCGATTTATACTCATCGTTTTCAAGAAAGAATTTAAGGCAGTTTCTAGGTACACAAAATAAGAAAAGATAGGTCCAATTTTTTAACTGGACTAAGAAAGAAAATATGGGGACAGGACCGAGCCAAGAATGAGAGTAAAATGCATCTCATAACGAAATACATTCTTCCCGAGGAGGTTCATAGGCTGCCTGTAAAGCAGGCTTCCTGAAGCCCCTGGACTAGGGGAAGCTTGGTCAAATGTGCAGCTGCAGCACTTAGGATGCAGGCAAACCCTAAGCAGACCTCTGGTCAGGTCTCCCTGGGCTCCCAGACAGGCTCCAAGGCTTGTCTCTGAGCAAATTACTTAACCTCTCTGAGTTGGAGTTCCTTCACCTGTCATGGGATACTAATTGTAGTCATGGGGTTATTTTGAGGGTAAAATGAAATACTAGACGTAAAGCGTTTATCACAGTGCCAGCCACTTAGTAACTCTTCAAAATAAATAAATTTCAGAATATATAGATACATACCACTCTCTTTGGTACCAAGATCAGAAAGGGCTATCTCCCTTCCTAACATGGTATCTTCAACGTGGGCAGATGGCAAAGTCCCCAAAGCCACAGTGCACAGCGCTGAGGAACACGACGGAAGTACAATTTCAAGTTCTAGCTCTGCCACTACTGGTGGTGGGACCTTGGGCCCATCACCTCACTTTCCTGGGAGTCGGGTTCTACGTCTGTAAATGGGCAGAACACTAGTACCTCCCTTATATAGGGTTGTTATGGAAATTAAATGAGATGATAATTGATAAGGTATTTGGAATAGTCTGGGCATGTAGGTAGCATTCTGTGGCCGTGTTGTCATTTGTTGCAGATGTTGACAGCACTGTGATTCATCTCTGCTGGTCTGGCTTCATCCAGAGGGACACTCGGAATACCCTGGAGGTGGGTGGTGGTCTGCATACCCTGCTGCCCTTGCTGGGCAGTCTCCTCTGTGTGATGACGCACTTAAAGACTGCATTTTTCAGGCAAACGTTCAGCTCTTTTATCTTGTCAATTGAGGACAAACCACACAGGCTTAAATAATCAAGTGAGGGGTAGAAGGATCCTTTAGGAGAAGACAAGGTGCCCTCTAAGGTCCTGGGCCTGAATAAGAGGCCATTTCAGTATCCTCCTTAGACCAGTCGTGTTGGTGAAAGCCGGCTGCGCAGGGTTGAGTTATTATGGCTTCATGGTTAGGAGCATGGCTTTGGGGGTCCGACTGTTCTGGGTTCAAGATCTGCTTCTATCACCTACTGGCTGTGTGACCTGGGACAAGTTACTTAACCCCTCTGTGCCTCAGTTTCCTCATCTGTTAAACAAAAGGGGAGAGACAATAAGAGCACCAGCCCCACATGATTGTGATAGGATTAAGCGAATTGGTACCCGGAAGATGCGTTGAACAGGGGCACGCAATAGAACCAGCCTAAGTGTTCGCTGTTCTTATCACGGAGTGAGCGGAAGGCGAGAACCTGAAGACGGTATGGGAGTGGAGGAAAGGGTTAAGGAGGTTGTATTTCCGAAGAGAGGCAGAGTGGACTTTCAGGGTGAGCCGACAGCCAGAGAGACTCGGGTAAACGAGGGGTGGCTATTGATGAGGTAAGGACACGGGGGCGACAGACCAGACGGGGCTCCTGGGCACAGGTGGAGCGGATAATCGGGTGCGTGGAGGTGGAAGGCATTCAGGATGAGCAAGGTGGCTGCTAAGTTTAGCGCTGGAAGGGAGGGATTTGAATATGCATGAACTGTCCTCCCGCGGTGCCCTTAGGCTGGGTTTTTCAATCAGCCCTCTTGCGGAGTCATGAATGGGGAAACAGAGTCAGCAGGAAGCCCCGGGTGG
>NW_006775554.1:1856671-1858300 GCF_000442215.2 Lipotes vexillifer
ATCCCCGTGTGGAGGGCTTTCTGTGCCGGTTTCTCCTGGGTTCAGGCCACTGGCTTCCCGCCCCCTTTAGGAGACCAGAGAGGGGCCTTCTTTCCCCTTGTCCAATGAAACTAGGCGTTTAGGGACAGTGGATCAGCAGGGAGCTGGGCATGGATTCCTTTTTGACATAGACGAGGCCTGGTCTTGGGTCGAAGCTTGTACACAACCAGAAATGGGGAAGGGTCCTGGCTCACTTCCTGGCATCATCCTTGGAGCTCACCCCCAAGTCCTTCCCGCCCCTCCTCCATCCCATCCCCTCCCCCGCCTCTCTCCTCTCCCCTTCTTCCTTTCTGCCCCCCTTCTCCAGTTCCCTCTTTATCTCTCTCCCACAAATCTATATTCAGTTTCTGCCTTCCAAAAAGAAAAAGTGAGTGGGAGGACAAATTGTTTAAAAGCAACGCATCTATTTTAACAAAATGGTTTTTCCTTTGAGTCAGTCCTAAGAAATCTGGGTACAAGCTAAGCCAGGATGAACCAAACAATAATCCTGAAAAATGAAACGGATTATAGGGAAAAGAGCCTGAACTCCCCAGACTGGATGGGGAACGGGGAAGGGCAGAGAGGATGGCACCCTGGTGTGTTGGAGACAACCACACCAAGGTGCTTGACCAGAAGACCTGAAAGTCAGCAGGGAGAGAGTAAAACATCTATTCAGTCACTTGGATGTCAAGTCCGTCCTGTGTCAAACATCCGGCTCTTGGAAACGTTTGGATGATTGCTTGTGTAGACCTGACTTTTAGATCTTGGCCGCTCTGGATGTGGGACCCCATCTATGTCCAGAAGTCCTTGTCCACTGGATTTAAAGATGCTGGAGCCGTCAAGAAAATATTGAAGTCTTCTCTGTTGGAAAAGTCAGAATCTTAGCTCTAGTCTCAGCTCTGTCCCCCAGCTCTGTGCTATGGAATAAGCCATGCCCTTTGGGGGCCTATTTCCTTCTTTACAAGATAGGATTAGACTAGATGACCTCAAGGGTACTCCAACTGCGACCTTCAGTCTTTGGTTCTCTTTGACCTTGTCACTCCACTTGACAGCCAGTGAAGAGTGTGGTCTTTGGAACCACACTGCCATCATTTGAATCTTGCCTTTATCCCTAGCAGCTGTGAATCTGCCCAAGTTACTTTGAGCTCTGAGTCCTCAGTTTCCTCATCTGTTAAATGGATAACAATAGGGTTGTTCACTCCACCTTTTTTCCCGACTCCACTCAACAGAGCATATCAGAAAGCAACTGAGTGAGAACAGAACCTGCTCTGATTTATAAAAGTAAAAAGTACATCACATGCACATTTCAGAACTTACACCGTTATTGGTAATAAGATTCTCGTGATACCCTCTACAGTTGACAGGGAAATATTCTGCAGCCGAGATCTGGTGGATTCTCTGATCTGGTTCCATTTCAGTTTCTGCTTGAGAAAGCTGAGGACCAGAGAGGCACAACTATCTGCCCAGCATCAGCCAGCAGATGTTTTTGTGTGCCTGCTCAAAGTGCCAAGGAGGATCTAGAAAGGGGAAGTCCTCTCTCACTCCTAAACCCTGCATCTGGTTCTGGGGTGTGTACTGGAAATGTCATGGGTGGGGGGGGGGGAACAAAAA
>NW_006775554.1:1858399-1860168 GCF_000442215.2 Lipotes vexillifer
AAACAAAAAACAAAACAAAACAAAACCCCTTGAATCAAGAACTTTCCGATCCTCCTGCTTCTTATTCCCATCCATCTGATCTACAGCCTTGTCTTCCGCTGCAGGAATGTGTTCTCATAGAAAACTACGCTTGCCTTATCTCTCTTCTGAGAAAATTTGCTGCCTCTGAAAAGATGTATTCTTCCCACAAGCTTAGTGTTGTGCGCCTGATCGTAGATGCGGGAGCAAGAAGGCGAATCTAGGTAGTAAAACGGCTTCCTTCGGCTTACCTGCAAACTCTTAACAGAGAGGAAGGACATCGGAAGAAGACACCAGAACATCTCCCCTCCAGGCAGCTGGGCCAGCATCCACTTGGCTTGGGAGCGAGCAATCCCCTGAATTAGTCAGTGTGAAGGGACGTAACACCATCCCTGCTGGCAGCAGAGCCACCTGTGCCAAAGCGGTTCCCAGCCGCTGTTCATTAATGCTGCCCACAGGCTGCAGGACAAGTCCGTCTGCCCTGACGGGCAGGAGGTCCAGGTTCCAGGGCACTGGAGGAGATAATTGTCTTTATAGCCAGGGGATGCTTGGCAAGGAGGTCAAGTGACTTTATACACTCCCCCAAAGTCTAGGTGGATGATGGTGATGAAACCATATTGTCCTTAACTCCTGGCAAAACAAACAAGTGAAAGATATTTTAGAAGCAGCATGCTCTAGTAGAGAGAACAATGTGGGGTCTGAGACCTGAGATCTTGCCAGTTATGAGTCCTATGTCGGTTTACCTGGCAAAATTAAATAAATGACTCTTGCCTTGCATATTTCCTAGGGCTGTTATGAGAATTAAATGAGATAGTAAGTATTAAGGGACTTGGGGAAATATATTGCACTTCTTTATTCATTCAAATGATAGATGCTGAGTGTTCACTAGACGTCAGGAGCTGGGGATAGGGTGGCGCTAGGTGGTACCTGCTCTCACAAGCAGGTGGAGGAAGGCAGGTGTGCCATTGCAGTCTGAGCTGAGGAATGGTTTCTCCGGAACGCCCTCCAGAGGCCAAATCCTAGCCTTCCACCTGCCAGGTTAGCTGGAAGTCCAGTTTCTTTCCTTGGGTCTCTTCCTAAGTCTCCAGGTTGCTTCCTGGGGTCCAAATGTTCACTCAGCTTTCTCCAGACCTGCAGCCTGAACTGGAGCCCAGATATGCTCTCTGGAGGCTACGGTGTTTCACAGCTGCCACCCGAGACGCCAGCTTCAGAATGGACCTCCTCGCAGCCAAGCCACCCAGCCTGCTGCTGGGAGGGGGAAATCCCCTATAGAGTCTCAACTTGCTACTCCTGGCACTGACAGCAGCTAGATCAGAGTCTCCAGAGATGGTGCAATTTCTACCCAGGCTGCTGTGATCCTTTAAGGTGTGAATAATTTTTAAAAGGCTGACTTTTATTGAGTGATTTAGCAGTTTATGAACTAGGTATTATTCTGAGCATATTTCATACAATAACACTTTTAATCCTTAAGACAACTCTAAGAGAGAAGTAAGGATTATCCCCATTTTACAGGGGAGGAAATTGAGGCTTGGAGTGGCTAAGTAACCCTCCTAGGTCACAGCTCTAAGTGACAGAGCCAGGATTTGACCCAGAGCCATCACCTCTAACTACCAAGCTCTACTGGAGGAGCTAAGGAGAATTTTGCATCACACCAAAATAAAACGTACAAATCTTTGATTCAAGTTCAGGTCTGCCCTCAGGATGGCAAGGTCAGGAGTGCTCCCCATGTCCACCAATTCCTGACTCTTTCC
>NW_006775554.1:1860386-1864291 GCF_000442215.2 Lipotes vexillifer
CTCTTTCCCGCTTGATGACCTCAGTCCTGGTCCTGTCTCCTCCCCACCACCCCTGCCCTGCCCCCACCCCGCTCTGGGGTCACTTCCATCTAGGGCTCCTCTTGCCGTCCTGCACCATCAGCTGGGCCAGTTTGCACTGAACAGGGTTCCACAACTTCACGTCTTGGTCTCCTTCTGTGAATTTGTCCTCTGAACGTGCATTTCTTCCAGAACTACAGATCAACTGTTTCTCTTGCAGAAAACAAAATTAAACCTCTTCCTCACCAGACACCCAGCTGTGCACAAAATATTAATCAATTACTTTTGAGATAAGAGCTGCAAAGGAGAAGCTCAGGGGACTGTGGTGATACTGCTGTTATCTCTGAAGACACTCCTCGACGATTCTCTGGAAATGCAGGCTGGGTTTGCTGGGGATGTGTGCTCATCCTGGTGAATGTTTCGAGATCTGCAGTTTCCCCCATAACGTGTCTCTCTCTCTCTCTTTCTCTCTCTCTCCCCCCGCTTAAGTTAAGGTATTAAAGCATTAACCCTCCTCATTCCTTGATGTATATGACAACTACTACTGTGCTATAAAACCAGAATTCTGTGAATACCATTAGGCGAGGAGAGAGAGGCTGCTTTGTGCCTATGTGAGTCACAAAAGTCCCGAGGAGGTGATGCCTGGGCTGAAAAGGGCATCGTGTCCTTCATCCAGAGGCTGCCTGTCGTTTGGGGTCTGCAAATGGGCTTCGGACTTCAGACAGGGACAGGAGCTGAGAGCACAGCCAGCAGTGGCATCCTCAGTCCTGGATGCATGGGCAATTACCTGGGAAGTGCTTGAAAGTATTGATGCCTGCCTACTCCTCCAGACCTGATTAAGGCAGAATCCTAAGCACCTGCTTGTTTGGAAGCTGCTCTGGGGATGGAAGTGGGCAGCTGGGATGAGGACTGCTGTGCTAGGGGAGTTAAGTCCTCCAAAAGCCAAAAGGACAATCCTCTGAATTTGAGCCGTAATCGAGGGAGGAGGCACACGTCTTCCGTTTATTCAACAAGTGTATATTGAGAACCCACTAGGCACGGGGCAGGCTGCTGAGTCCCCTGCACTCGGCTGCCTGAGCAGACCTCTCTGAGGCTAAGGGCTCTTGAGAGTCATCCAAGAAAGGGGCCCAGAGTGATGGACAGGGAGTGGCTGTTGGAAGGTCTTTGGAAGGTTCTAGAGCCTCTCCAACCCGCCTGGGCCATTTTGCCCTGTTTCCCAGACATGTTCAGCCACAAAACTCTTGCACTGAAAAGATCTTGTGTTTTTCTAGTGGCGTTGAGAAAGGGAAAGACTGGATCTGACCCCACAGCCGCCTGACACCGTGGGCTGAGTGGGAGTCCATGGCCTGGGCCTGGAAGCCTGTAGTTTTTTACATATATAATTATACATATTATATATACATATATATAATTGTATTATATACATAATGGCTTTTCTTTTTTACTATAGAAAACTTAGAAAATAAAAATTAGTTTGAAAGTCACAATAATTATCCCCATATTCTCATACCAGATATAACCCCCACTGAATATATATTTACATTTTCTACTCTATGTAGTTATCCCTTATTTTTAACCCAAATGGGATTATACTGTACATTTTTTGTAATGTACTATTCATTCACCAAAACATCATGATCACCTTTTCTATATCAGCAAATGTTTTCCTGTATCATCTAGTGACTGGATAGTATTTCATTGTACGATGTGCCATAACTTATTTAGTTAATCTCCTATTATTGGGTATTTAGTTTGCTTCCAATTAAAAGCAATAGACACACACACACATTGTGATGAATAAATTCTTGCACACATTCATCATAATTTCCTTATGATAGAGTTTCTAAAACGGAGATTACTGGGTCAAGAGACAAGCATATTTTTAAATACATTTTTAACTTAGAATTGTTTTAGATTTAGAGAAAAGCTGCAAAGACAGGACAGAGATTTCCTGTATACCGCACATTCAGTTTCCCCTGTGGTTAAGATCTCAACATTACTGTATTTGTTCCAACTAATGAACCAATATTGATACATTATTAACTAAATCCCATACTTTATTCTGATTTCCTTAGTTTTTACCTAGTGTCCCTTTTCTGTTCCTGGATCCCATCCAGGATGTCATATCATGTTTAGTCATCACATCTCTTTAGGCTCCTCTAGGCTGCGACAGTTTTTCCTTGTTTTCGATATCTTGATAGTTTTGTGACACACTATTTCTGTAGCATGTCCCTCAGTTTGGCTTTGTCTGATGTTTTTCTCATGATCACATCAGGGATTACGGAGTTTTGAGAGGAAAAGCACAAAAAGTGCCATTCTCGTCACATCACATCAAGGGTACATGTTGTCCACATGACATCACTGGATGTTGACCTTGATCACCAGGCTGAGGTTGTGTTTATCATGTTCCTCCACGGTAGAGTTGTTCCCCCATCTTCCGTACTGTGCTATTTGGAAGGTAGTTACTCTGCACAACCCATACTTAATGAGTGAGGGGTTATGCTGCCCTTCCTTGAGGGGACAGTATCTACATAAATTATTTGGACTCCTTCTGTATAAGAGAACTGTCCATTCTCCCCCAATCATTCATTCATTTATTCATTTATATCCATATGGACTCATAGATATTGTATACTTTGGATTATAATCCATTATTTATTTTGTTCCTCCAATTGTCCTAGCTGTGGCCATTGGGAGCTCTTTCGCTTGGCTCCTGTGTCCTTTTGACGTTCCCCCATCGTTTGTATCTGAGAACTTCCTCATTTTCTGGCATACAGGATCCTCCGGGCTCATCTTGTATATTCCCTGACCTAGAAGAAGTCATTCTTCCAAGGATTCCTGATTCCTTTTACTGGAGAATGGGATTAGAAACCAAGACTGGGTGTTGGTTATGCTCATTGACGTTTATTCTAGGCCCTCCTGGCAGACAGAGCTTGGAAATGTATGTGTATGTATTAAGCCATGTGTATGGACATATCTGTAATTATTTCTGTATTTATCTATCTGTATCTATATTAAGCTAAACATGAGTTCATAATCATGTCTCCAATTCTAATCCAGTATGACATGGCTTGCTCTAGCCTTCTTCCTTTTTGAAATTAGCTATGTATATATTTTAATTGAAATATAGTTGACATACAATATTATGTTGATTTCAGGTGTACTACATAGTGATTTGACATTTGCGTACATTGTAAAATAATCACAGTCTAGTACATCTGTCCCCATACAAAGTTAGTACAATATTATTCACCATACCCTTTATGCTGTATATTACATCCCTGTAGCTTATTTTATAACCGGAGGTTTGTATCTCCTTCACCTATTTTGCCCACACCCACACCCCCTCTCCTCTGGAAAATACCCATTTGTTATCTGTATCTATGAGTCTGTTTTTTGTTTTGTTCTATTTATTTGTTTGTTTGTTTGTTTGTTTTTAAGATACCACATATAAGTGAGATCATATAGTATTTCTTTCTCTATCTGACCCATTTCACTTAGCATAATATCGTCTAGATCCACCCATGTTGTACAAATAGCAAGATTTCATTTTTCTATGTCTGAGTAGTACCACATCTTTTTTGTAAAATTTATTTTATTATTATTATTTTTTAACATCTTTATTGGAGTATAATTGCTTTACAATGGTGTGTTAGTTTCTGCTTTATAACAAAGTGAATCAGTTATACACATACATATATCCCCATATCTCTTCCCTCTTGCGTCTCCCTCCCTCCCACCCTCCCTATCCCACCCCTCTAGGTGGTCACAAAGCACCGAGCTGATCTCCCTGTGCTATGTGGCTGCCTCCCACTAGCTATCTATTTTACATTTGGTCGTGTATATATGTCCATGCCACTCTCTCACTTTGTCCCAGCTTACCCCTC
>NW_006775554.1:1864317-1887606 GCF_000442215.2 Lipotes vexillifer
CGTATCCTCAAGTCCATTCTCTAGTAGATCTGCATCTTTATTCCCGTCTTGCCGCTAGGTTCTTCATGACCTTTTTTTTTTTTTTTTTAAGATTCCATATATATGTGTTAGCATACAGTATTTGTTTTTCTCTTTCTGACTTACTTCACTCTGTATTACAGACTCTAGGTCCATCCACCTCACTACAGATAACTCAATTTTGTTTCTTTTTATGGCTGAGTAATATTCCATTGTATATATGTGCCACATCTTCTTTATCCATTCATCTGTTGGTGCACAGTTAGGTTGCTTCCATATCTGGGCTAGTTTAAATAATGTTGCAATGAACATTGGTCTGCATGTATCCTTTGGAATTAGTGTTTTTCCTTTGAAGATAGCTATATTTTAAAGGCTTTTGATTTATATTGCCATACTGCCTTCCATGAACTTCTTTTCTGAGGGCTGGGGGAGAGGACAGGAGTTAGGGAAGTATGCCCTGAACCTCTTTGCTGCCAATCAGGTTTTAATAAAGTTGATTGCACACACACACAGTATAGAATGATGCATGTTAAGATAACATTTCTTGTGCTATGTGAAGGACTGGCAGTCCTTTTTGCTTGAAGAGATCAAAATCTGAAAGTACTTGTGTGCACAACTCACCCACTTTGAGAACCAGAGATCACTAACATCAGAGAAGCACTCCAGGTGGAAAGCTGTGGTTATTTCTACGCTTATTTCTCGCTTTGTAGAGTGCTTTTTTTGAGCCATGACCAAGATCTTTTGATCTGAGTGGCTTCCAAACTGCTTTTAAGTCCAGATAAAGAGTTAGTCTTTTATTCCTAACTTGTGGACCTGAGACCTCATGGGGCAAACAATGGACTATGGAATCTGTATAAAGGGTCACGAAAACTCAGGTGCCTACAGAGCCAGGTGGGTTACACACGAGGGAAGGGGCACTGGCAAACTGGAAAACTCATGGCCTGTTGCAGAAATGTGGGCCCATGGTCGTCAGGTCCTCTGATTTTTCTGAAGAAGCCAGAAATCTAGATTTTTGTGCGAACCCCTGCAGTTTTAAAATATTGGCTATGATTGGCAATCTTTCCAAAATGCTGTCAGAGCCAACCAAAATATGTCCTCTGGCATAATATGACCTTCAGGATCCCTGTTTGGGACTTTGGTATTGGACTCTCCTGTTCACAGGAAAACCATAACAACTCAATTATGTGGAATCCATGACCCTCTTTTCATATTACAAAGGGGTCCCACATACTACAAAGTTTGAATTACACAGTATGTCTTGCAAAAACGTTCACTTTTCTTTCTTTCCTGGATCAATGAGTTTCCAGACAAGTTAGAATCCAGATTCTCTGGAGGGTGAGGGATTAAGACTGGAAGGTAGCAAACCATCAGCGGTAGGACAAGCCAAGTCAACTTCTCCGTGCAGTGCTGCAGGAAGTGTGGCACCCCACTGCCCACCACGGTCACAACAAGTGTGTGGGCTGGGAGGGACCCCTGCCCGCCCTGCAAAGGTGTATGCCCTGTCCCCTGTGGTCTGCATTGTTTCTTTTGCTTTTCTGACTCATGACTCTTTCAGGGCTGTGGGGATTGGTTTGAAAGCATCCCGCAAGGCAGGGAATGGGGCTGGGGGAATTATTACCTATCCAGCAAGATAAACCTCCAGATGATCTTTCACCCAAGAGGACCCGTTTAGTTAGCAACAAAAGAGCGGAGATGCTCATGATCATTTTCTTAAATTTTCAAACAACTGCACGTTCTTCTGGTCCTCTGTACTTGTCTAAACCTGCACCTCCTTTCTACTCTCCGAGATCCCTGTGTTTGGGACATAGATCTGGGTTTGAAAGTCATTACTTGGGCAAGTTATTCCTCATGGAATAGTTCTGAGTGTTTAGCGAGATGACATAGAGTGCGATTCTAGATTAAAGCATGGGACACTGTAAATTTTGAATCTCTTTCCTGCTCTCCTGATGCCCAGAATCCCTAGGCCTTCAAGCAACCTGGAAAGCAAGAGAAGGCACCCAGCTTTCCCCATTTTTCCCTCATCTCTTATCTTCCGGCCTCCACTCTTTTCTCCCTGCAATCTATTTTCTTCATTGTCACCTGAGTAATCTTTTGAAAACACCCATAAGGTCGAGCTCTCCTTCTGCTTAATATTCGTCACTAACTTCCTATGATTCTTTAAAAAGAAGCCTCCTAAGCACAGCCCCAAACCTTGCCACTCAAAGTGTGGTCCTTGGACCAAGAGCGTCAGCGTCATCCGGGAATTTGTGAGACATGCAGGTGCTGAACCCAATCTACTGAACCAGAGTCTGCATTTTCACAAGATCCTCTGATGACTGGGCTGCACACATCGAAGCTGAAGGAGTTCTGGGCTTCCAGGTGCCACTTTAGTGGTTCTCAACCCTGGCTGCACATTGAGTCACCTGGGGAGCTTTTAAACACACCCCTGCCTGGGCCCTACCTCAATGTGGTGGGTTCCAGGCTCTGGTATTTTTAAAAAGCTCCCCAGGTGGTTAGAAGGTACAACTGGAGGTAAACTGCTTTGCCTCTTCTGACCCTTCCTTGCCTCTCCAGCTTCATCCCTGCAATGCCCCCCAGCCACATCCATCTTTTTTTTTTTCATTCTCTAACAAATGCCCCAGTCCCTAGCCCTCATGTTTCTGCTGCCTAGAGAGCTCTTCTTGTGGTCGTCTTCTTCTTACCATTTAGGACTCTACTTAAACATCAACGTCTCAGGTCCCCTTCCCTGGCTAGTCCCACCACCCACTGGATCCGTACCCCACTGTCCTGTTCGATTGCCTTCATAGCATTTATTGCCATCTGCAGTTACTGTGCTTCTATATTTATTTGCCTGTGAAATGGCTGCTTTTGTTCATTAGAATTTCAGTTTCAGGAAGACCGAGACCTTGCAGGTTTTATTTACCATCAGGGCTGGATTCATGGTAAACTAAGCATGTGCTTTGGGCAAGAACATGTTGGATGGGGGGATGTGAGAGAGACAAAAGCTTTTCTTTTTTCTTTTTTTTTTTGCGGTACGCAGGCCTCTCACTGCTGTGGCCTCTCCTGTTGCGGAGCACAGGCTCCGGACGCGCAGGCTCAGCGGCCATGGCTCACGGGCCCAGCCGCTCCGCGGCATGTGGGATCTTCCCGGACCGGGGCACGAACCCGTGTCCCCTGCATCGGCAGGTGGACTCTCAACCACTGCGCCACCAGGGAGGCCCAGAAAAGCTTTTTTTAAAATGAAATTTGATATTTCAAAAACTGACCAAAGTTAGTCATCATGGAAATAAAATTAGAATCTGCTATACTTCCTTATGCATATTTTAAGGTAGTTTAAAAAAATTTGCATGTGGGAAAAGGTACCAATCATCTTTTTAGTACTTAGAGCTTTAAATTTTTTAAACTTAGAAAAATTAAAGTGCAACATGCACACAGAGAAATGCATCCTAAACGCAATGAAATTTCTTAAACTGAACACTCCTGTGTAACCATCACCTGATCTGCTTCTGGAAGCTTCTCTCATACTCCTGGTCATGGCCAGCCCTGACTTCTAACAGCATAGACTGAGTTTTTGGAAAGCTGTAATCCAACATCATCCTCTCTGTGGCCCTGTGACTAGAGCAGTGCCTGGCAAATATTGGACGATCAATCAGTGTTCGCTGAATAAACGAATCGGTTCATTGATTAATTACTTCCTCCTATCATCTCCATGCACACCCTTGCTGGAGAATCCAGAGAGGGTGGCTCTCAGAGGGTGAACCGTCTAATTCGAACAACGAAAAAAATTGCGATAGGCTCAGATCTGACCTCAATCACCTTTTGGACACCAGGCAATCGATGGCACATTTCCCAGGTCCGGTTGGTGTGAGTCTTTTGATGGAATCAGCGAGGCGATTTTGCTTTGGTACCTCCCTCCCGGTAGTGCCTGCACCACCTCCCCTCAGCGGGAGTGGGAATTATCACACCGGTGGCCTTTTCTTGGAGTCACTGTGGTCACTGCCCTTTGGGTTTCTTTGCATTTGACTAGGGCTTATATTTCGCCCCATGGAAGCTCGGGGCTCCTTTTCTTGCTTGTGAGCTTTTCGTTTTTTCCCTCTGGCTGGTGAAGCAGCCACACTGAGCAAGGTAAAAAGGTTGAATGGCAGTTTCAGAAGCAGAGAGGTACTAAGCCACGGTTTCCTGTGCAGCAGGCATGTGGGACAAAGAGAGGAGGGCGCTGGCACTGACCCCAAAAGACAGGAACCACCGGCAGCCCGTGGCCTCTTTCTCACCACTGCACCCAGTAACTATTCCTTCTAGCCATTTGCTGCCCACCTCCTCCATGCCACACCTTTGCCTATATGGCCAGGTACCACAGTGCCTTCAAAATTCAATTGTCGGGGCTTCCCTGGTGGCGCAGTGGTTGAGAGTCCGCCTGCTGGTGCAGGGGACGCGGGTTCGTGCCCCGGTCTGGGAAGATCCCACATGCCGCGGAGCGGCTGGGCCCGTGAGCCGTGGCCGCTGAGCCTGCGCGTCCGGAGCCTGTGCTCCGCAAAGGGAGAGGCCACATCAGTGAGAGGCCCGCGTACCGCAAAAAAAAAAAACAAAAAAAAAAAAAAAAAAAAAGGCCCCGGTGCCGCAAAAAAAAAAAAAAAAAAAAAAAAAAAAAATTCAATTGTCCCTAACTGTGAGAGGCTTTCCTGGACACAGTCCTCCCCACTCCCAACTCCTGCCCCTCCCCCACAAAAAACCACACACACAGATTCCACAATTTGCATTAGATGTGATATCCTGCACTATCTCAGGCATAACAACACCTCTCATTACACTGCCAAGTCCCGTGCTAGGACTTCACCCTCACCCCAGCTCTATGAAGCCCCTCCTGGCCTCATCCCCATTTTACAAATGGGAAAAATGAGGCTCCTGGAGGTTGACTTACCCAAGGTGTCTCAGCTAGTAAGTGGCAGAGCCACGAACTGTCACCCCAGTCTGTTTGACCTGACTGACAGACGCTGGGGTCCCCTCATCTCCCAGCTGCTGGATTACACCTTCTGACACAGCCGGTTCAGAGCTGAGCCCCCGCTGGAAATTCCCCTCAGCATAAGGAGCTGCCTCAGCCAAGCTCACTTCCTTCTCAAGGGGCATCCCACATCCACTGGCTGCTCAAGGTAGAGGTACATAGCCCCACCCCCTTGCTTTCATTCAGGACATCTCTAAATGCCATCTCAGCTCCAGAGTCCCCGCGGGCTGAGGCCACATAACAACCGCCTCAGAGTTCCTGGCCGGTCCTGCTTCCCTCATCCCCCTACCACGCGGGGGGATTGCTCCTAAGAGCCCATCCCCATAAACCTCTGGCGTGCAAACCTCTACGATCTGTGTCCTAGGAATACAAGCTAAGACAACTTCAGGTCACACACTAAACTCCGAACTCTTCTGTAAACTATACCCTCAGTCTCCCCAACCCAGTACCCAGCAGACACAGACAGGAAGACCACCCAAGCCTGCCTCTTCTTCATGAATCTCTTAGAAGAACTGGAGGCCCCCCATGCAACAAAATGGTTGTAGGGAACCGTGTGAGCAGGGAAGAAATCCTGTCTGGTGTGTGATGGGAAGGGACTCTCAACCCCTGAGGACTCACTGCATTGTTTGCCTTTCTTTTTTTTTTTTTTCTTGCGGTACGCGGGCCTCTCACTGTTGTGGCCTCTCCCATTTGCGGAGCACAGGCTCCGGACGCGCAGGCTCAGTGGCCATGGCTCACGGGCCCAGCCGCTCCGCGGCATGTGGGATCTTCCCGAAACGGGGCACGAACCCGCGTCTCCTGCATCGGCAGGCGGACTCTCAAGCACTGCGCCACCAGGGAAGCCCCATTGTTTGCCTTTCTGACTCATGGTTCTACTTCTGGCAGTTGGTGGCATCTCCCTAAATAGGGGGTTGGGTGGAGAGGTCACGAATCCTCCAGCAGCCCCGGGCCTGCAATAGAAGCATCTCCTTTTGTCGGTCCAGGGGTGTGAGACCTGTCTTCTCTGATCTGCATCTTACTGCTGCATCTGCCTCCCCGGCTGCATGCTGAACTCTCCAGTTGACCTTATTTTCATCTGAAACTCCTGGGTATCAGCCAGGGCCTTTGACTTTGTGGACACTCAGAAAACTTTGCCTGAATGGACAGATGAGCCAGGGACCCAGGAGGAAGGTCGATAAAGGTGGAACGACCTCACAGCCTGGGGGGTAGATGGTGGATCGCCCCAATGCAGTCCTCGTACCATCGGTTATTACAGTCCCCACCCCTCGGGAGCAGGCGCAGATCCACGCCTCATTGCTGCGTGCCTGGGTGTGGCTGTTCCCGAAGCCATCTGCTTTGCCAGTGTCTGCAGCAGCCAGGGCAGAGGCGGTACGCCCACTTCCTTCCTTTGCACTTGAGAATCTGCACGGCCTGTACGACTTCGCTGGCTGGGCCCTTGTATCTTCCACTCCATCCATCATCTCTACCAGCTGTCCTTGCAGCTGGCCTGTGTTTTACCTCCGTCTGGATTCCCGCATCTTCTTGTCCAGGCCTGAACTCATTGTAAGCACTTAATCGATTAATATTATCAGTGGTAAAAAGCCAACAGTTTTGAAGCATTTACTAGGTGCCACTGGCTTAACTACCTTTCCTGAATGAGCTCGTTTAACCTTCACAACAGCTCTATGAGTTGTTCTCATGTTGCAGATGCAGAAACTAAGGCACAGAGATGTCAAGCAACCTGCCTGAGGCCACACAGCTAATCAAGCAGTGGAGTCAGGCTCTGAGTGCAAGTGCTTAAGTACCACTTTATATCTCTCCAATGTGTACAAAGTTACGGCATTTGGACAAAGAGAAAAGGACTAATGATAGGTAGGGTAAAAAAAAAAAAAAAAAGTCAGCAAACAAATGCTATTTAGAGCTAGGTACTTTCTCATACTTTGTCTTTTTCTCCAAACCGCAGCACAGTGAGCTAGGAGAGGCTCAGAAAGTTTAAGTGACTTGCCCAAGGTCATCCCAGCAAGCGTCAGTCTGTATTCAAACCCAGGCCTCCTGACACCTGTTACAGCAACTTCACTCTTTATAGAAACGAAATGTTTTCAGCATGCAAAAACCAGCAGATGAGCTTCTAGCTCGGGCTGTGACCTCCTGGTGGGCATGAATATTACTCATTTGTCTTGGTTTTGCACACACTTCCTAGCAAAATGCCTGTTGAATGAGCAGATGAATTACAGTTCACGTACTTTCATACAGGGGTGCCTGGTGCCTGATGGGGCTTGGTAGAAACAGTGGAAGAACATGCTGCATAAGTAATGATTTCTCCACAAAGCAGCGAGAATGATCTTCTTAAAGAGTAAATCAGGGCTTCCCTGGTGGCGCAGTGGTTGAGAGTCCACCTTCCGATGCAGGGGACACGGGTTCGTGCCCCGGTCCAGGAAGAGCCCACATGCCACGGAGCGGCTAGGCCCGTGAGCCATGGCCGCTGAGCCTGTGCGTCCGGAGCCTGTGCTCCGTGAGCCATGGCCGCTGGGCCTGCGCGTCCGGAGCCTGTGCTCCGCAATGGAAGAGGCCACAACAGTGAAAGGCCCGCGTACCGCCAAAAAAAAAAAAAAAAAAAAAAGAGTAAATCAGATCATTCCCACCACAGGATGGCAGAGAGAGACTCTCTGAGGAGGTGACATTTGAGCTGAGACCTGAGTCTCAGCTGAAGAGGAAGCCAGCCATGTAAGAATACAGGGGAGGGCTTCCCTGGTGGCGCAGTGGTTAAGAATCCACCTGCCAACACAGGGGACACGGGTTCGAACCCTGGTCCAGGAAGATCCCACATGCCGCAGAGCAACGGAGCCCGTGCACCACAGCTACTGAGCCTGTGCTCTAGAGCCCACGAGCCACAACTACTGAGCCCACGTGCCACAACTACTGAAGCCCACGTACCTAGAGCCCGTGCTCTGCAACAAGTGAAGCCACTACAATGAGAAGCCCACACACCGCAACAAAGAGTAGCTCCCGCTCGCCACAACTAAAGAAAGCCCACGTGCAGCAATGAAGACCCAATGCAGCCAAAAATAAACTTAAAAAAAGAAAAAAGAATAAATATTAAAAAATAAAATACAGGGGAGATGTATTCCAGGCAAAGGGAATGGCATGCTAATGGTGTGTTAAGGCCCTGGGGCAGCAAAGAGCTCAGTGTGTTTGTAGCTGGTAGGACCGGAGCACAGTGACCAGTGGAGTAGCATGGTAGGAGATGAGGGCTGGGAGGTAGACAGAGACAAGATCACGGAGGGCATAAGTGGTGGGGACTTCAGATGTAGTTCTAAATGTGGTGCGAAACTATTGGAGGGCTTTAAAGCAGAGGGGTCACATGTAGTGGTTTTCTTTGTCAAATATCACTGTGGGAAAGAAGTAAATGAGACTGGAAGCAGGGAGACCATTAGGAGGAGACATCCAGGTGAGAGGAGATGGTGGCTTGGACCAGTGTTAGGAAGAAGCGTTCCAAACAGTAACATGCTTTGGACACTGAGTTGACAGACACTGTTAACAAATTGGACATTTGAGAGTGAGGGCAAGATATCGAGAAGTCAACTATTCTGAGATAGGGAAGACCCAACAATTAAAATAGCTATCACTGGGCTTCCCTGGTGGTGCAGTGGTTGAGAGTCCGCCTGCCAATGCAGGGGTCACGGGTTCGTGCCCCGGTCCGGGAGGATCCCACATGCCGCGGAGCGGCTGGGCTCGTGAGCCATGGCTGCTGGGCCTGTGCGTCCGGAGCCTGTGCTCCGCAGCGGGAGAGGCCACAACAGTGAGAAGCCCGCGTACCGCAGAAAAAAGAAAAAAAAAAAAAAAAGCTATCACTTAGACAGTGTTTACTACGTGCTGTTCTAATCTCTTACCATATAGTAATACCTCATTTCAGCTTCACAACAACCCTAGGAGGTAGGTAATGTTATCCCCATTTACAGATGGGGAAAACTGAGGTACAGGGAGTTTAAGCAATTTGCTAAGGTCACACAGCTAGTAGATGGGAGTGCTGGGATTTGAACCTGGGCTCTCTTGCTCCAGAATCCATGCACTGACATTTCACCATGTATTCTTCTGCTCAAAGAAGAATGTTCACAAAGCAGGGGACTTTCTGAACTCCCTACGTCCTGCTGTGAGCTGTCAGTACCTACAGATGAATAGCTATTCTTCTGGGGCTGTTAGAGTTCAAATGGAAGCAGACACTCCTCCCAGATACACTCCAGGAGATGTCCTGGCACGGCACAAAACCAGGGACTCCACAGGTTCTGCTTCCTGGCCAGCTCTCCAGCATAAACACAAGGGACCCAGTCCTTAGGGCATTTTCAGGATGTTTCCCTTTTCTATGTTGGGAAGCAGGAAGCCAGCCACAGGACACTTGGGTTGTCTCCTTTAGCCGCAATATGGGGCAAAATTTAAGAGCAAAAACTCTACACAGAGACTCAAGGCACATTAGTTGACTTCTCTGTGTCTCAATTTTCCCATCTGTAAAATGGGGACAATGTTAGTATCCCATGAAGTTATAATGAGTTAATATATATAAATTGCTATTAAAAAGTGCTTGGCACATTTTAAGAGCTTTTTAAGTATGTGCTAAAGAAGTAAAATGGTAGTGGGCGAGGGCACACTGGGGAGAAGTGATGCTTCTCTAAGCCAAGACCATCGTCCACAGACCTAGATGATCACTCATCATGTCTGTCCCTGGACTGACATATTTGGGGGTTGATTTGGAAAAATGTTAAACTCAGCCTTCAACCAATCTGCTCTAAATATGAAATCAAAGTCAACAAGAAGGAATAGGGAGCTAAACATTGACGGCTGGGCTGGACTGTATTAGGCAGTAGGAAAATATGGTTTACACGATGAAACACAACCCCCTGGCTGGGAGGCTGCAGGTCTAAAATGGATCGGAGTGTGAACCCAGCTCAGTGTCTCTTCCCTCCCATCAAAACAATCTATGCCCCACCCCAGCTTAGGTGAGTTGTGTAACGAAGAGGAGTACAGTGTACAAGTCCAGAGCTAGACTGGTTCAAAGCCCAGCTCTGCCACTTGTTAGCAATGTTTCCTTGCACAAGTCACTTACCTTCTCTGTGCCTCAGTTTTCTCATCTGTAAAAACTTGGGTGATAATAATAATATGTATCTTACGGTGTTGTAGTGAGGATTGAATGAAAGTATGCTTTTAGCACCCAGTAAGCCCTGAATAAATAGCAATCACAGTGTGTATAACGTTTTGTCTTTTTTAAAATAATAGTAGCTGAAACATTCGCTATTCTAAGAACTTTATATGAACTCATTTCTCATCATAACCCTCTGAGATAAATCCTATTTTTTTAATTGAAATATAGTTGATTTACAATGTTGTGTTAATTTCTGATGTACAGCAAAGTGATTCAGTTATACATATTCATCCATTCTTTTTAATATTCTTTTCTGTTATGGTTTATCATTGGATTTTTAAAAAATATTTATTTATTTATTTGGCTGCATCAGGTCTTAATTGCGGCATGAGAGATCTTTCATTGCGGTGCATGGGCTCTTCGTTGTGGCACACGGGCTTCTCTCTAGTTGTGCCATGCAGGCTCCAGAGCGTGCGGGCTCAGTAGTTGCAGCATGCGGGCTTAGTTGTCCTGCAGCATGTGGGATCTTAGTTCCCCGACCAGAGATCGAACCTGTGTCTCTTGAATTGGAAGGCAGATTCTTAACCACTGGACCACCAGGGAAGTCCCTATCATTGGATATTGAATATAGTTATCTGTGATATACAGTAGGACCTTGTTGTTTATCCATTCTGTATATAATAGCTTACATGTGCAAATCCCAACCTCCCACTCCATCCCTCCCCCACACCCCCTCCCCCTTGGCAACCCAAGTCTGTTCTCTATGTTTATGACTCTGTCTCTGTTTTGTAGATAAGTTGTGTCATATTTTAGATTCCACATATAAGTGATATCATATGGTATTTGTCTTTCTCTTTCTGTCATACTTCACTTAGTATGATAATCTCTGGTTGCATCCATGTTGCTGTAAATGGCATTATTTCATTCTTTTTTATGGCTGAGTAGTATTCCATTGTATATCCACATCTTCTTTATCCATTCATCTGTTGATGGGTATTTACGTTGCTTCCATGTCTTGGCTATTGTGAATAGTACTGCTATGGACATAGGGGTGCACGTATCTTTTTGAATTTGATTTTTGTCTGGATAGATGCCCAGTAGTGGGATTGCTGGATCATATGGTAATTCTATTTTTAGTTTTCTGAGGAACCTCCATACTGTTTTCCATAGTGGCTGTACCAACTTACATTCCCACCAAAAAGGGTTCCCTTTTGAGATAAATCCTGTTATTATCTCTGATTTACAGATGAGAAAAATGAGACTCAGAGAAGTTAAGCAACTTTGCCCAAGGTTACACAGCTTGAAATGTCAGGATCAGGATTTGAACCCAGGCACTCTGGCTCCAGAGTCAAAGCTCGTAACACCACACTAAGAGGGTTTTTTGTTTCCTTTTGTTCTCTAGCACATCTATTTTTTTAAAACTTTCATTTTTCTACACCTTTCCGGATTAGTTAAAAAAAGATGAAACTGGCCAAAAAGGTATATCTAGCATGTCTCAATGCCCTAAAACAGAGCTCCTCTCCAGATGTGCCTTGGGTTACCGGTGTGTAGAACAGGAGTAGATCCTTAATTTAACGGAACCAGTGCAAAATGAATAATTTCTTCATTTTTCCAAAAATGTTAAGAATTTCAAGACAGTAAGAGCAGAGCATTCAACCAAGCATAGGACTCTTCTGAGCATGGGAGACTGTGAGACCGTTCCATTCCTCCACTCCTGAAGCTGGCCCTGGCCTGGATCCCCTCGGCCCTCAGGGCAGTCCAGGGGCCCTGGCTGAACCTTGATGCCTCAGGGCTGTGAGTGGCCTTGACCTTTTGCCCCAGGGCACCATGATGTGGAAAAGGTAGGAAGCCCTGCCCTCATGGATGAATCTAAATAGCAGACTCTTCCTTGGTGTTAGCCAAAGCCCAGTTCTTTTCCGAGGATTTATTAGCCATCAAAATGTTCTGCCTGGGGCTTCCCTGGTGGCGCAGTGGTTGAGAGTCCGCCTGCCGGTGCAGGGGACACGGGTTCGTGCCCCGGTCTGGGAAGATCCCACATGCCGCGGAGCGGCTGGGCCCGTGAGCCATGGCCACTGAGCCTGCGCGTCCGGAGCCTGTGCTCCGCAACGGGAGAGGCCACAACAGTGAGAGGCCCGCGTACCGCAAAAAAAAAAAAAAAATCAGTGCCACCCAACCCAGATGGAAGGGGGGTTACCTAGCCCCTTCCTTCTATCTGGGGGCTACATTACAGCACACCAGCAGAGGCTCCCACGCCCCCATGCCTCAGGGGGCACCTACCATGGCTAATGCCTGGAATCCCGACATGGTATTAAATAACATCTCACCACATGCGGAGAAAGCTATTTACTTTTCAATTCACAGTGTCTAGTTGGAATTTAATAACATCACTTTGTTCTTATTGTATTTACTTTCTAAGTGGCCTTCTATTTATGGCCAGTGATACTAGCTTTCCGTTTACAGTCAAGTTATAAAGTCTCCTTTTAAATAAATTTGGGTTTTTAAAAAGCGAGTTGATTTAAAGAGACCTATCAGACAAATACTAAAAGCTGGTGTAAATATACAGAGAAAGGCATGAAGGCTGGGGAACACGTGTTTTGCTGTAGCTGTACCCACAGACCTGTACTCAGATGCATTTTAGGAATCAGAATGTTTAGGATTTTCGAAAAGGACTAGGGTACGTTTACCGTAGATGGCTTAATGCCTCTGGGCAGCACCCTGCTATCAGATGCATTAATCACTCTGCAGCAAAACTTCAAAATAGTTGTAACAGGCGAGATCCATAAAGACCACGGATACTTTCTCAAGTCAGCTCAGGTCAGGTTTTGTCATCAGCTGAGTCCATGTCATGACCTCACAGCTTTGTTCCCAAATAAATAACAAGGAACTTTTCTTTTTTTTTCTGAGCTTTTTGGATTTCAGAATTTTGGAAAACGGATTGCAAACCTTGGAAATAATACGCATGCGAATTCTAGCCGGGGGTTCATGAGTATTTCACCATGTGACATACTTCCCCCTATGTGATCTCATTTAATCCTCATGACAACCCTCAGAGTTAAGGACTATGATTATATCCATTTTCCAGATGAGGAAACTGAGGCCTCAAGTGGTTAATTCACTTGCCAAAGTTACACAGCTAGTGTGATGGTGGGACCTGAACTGGAAGCCAGACTGGCTGGAGGAGGAGGGCAGAATGGCCTAGAACTCAGATGCATCCACCCCCACGGTCACCCCATGCCCTGCTGATGGCTCCCACTCTCCTACTAGGACTGAAGCTCTCACATCAGCATCACTCCTTAGCTCGGTGAGAAAAAGGAGCCACTGTCTCCAAATCCCCGGAGAAACAAGCCCAGCCAGCTCCTGAGAACAGCTCTATGACCTCATTAGCACCTCGAAGGAACCCTGGTCACTCTTGGGTACCTGCCAGAAACTGCCAAGACAAGCTGTGAGCTTCATGGCCACAGTTTCTTTTAGCCTTCAGACCTGCCTCTCCTCATCAAACACACTCTCGATTGCCTCTTTTTCCCCTTTGGTTGCCATTTTTATTGAACACACAAGCCCCAGACAATGATCAGCTAAACATTTTCTTACATACTACCTCTGTTTTTTGAAGCGTTTTTAATCTGAAAAGTATAGGGAAATGGAACCAAAAATGTAAAACTCATTCATAATCCACTTTAAGAAATAGAGTAAGAGGCAGAAGTTGTCCCCCCATTCTGCCACTCAAATTCTGTCCCTCCCTACCCCACAGACGTAACCGCTGTTGAAAGTAGCCATCTCAACCTTTTACTATCCTTATTGGACATATCTATGTCCAGATCTATATCCATGACTATTCTATGTCTAAATCAGTAGGTACATATTTAGCTATCAATCCACAAAATAACCTATATACAGTTGCTCAGGTGATGCACTGCTCAACTCCTAGAGCCACTATTCAGATAAACTGCCTTATAATCCACTTACACTTATTTTTTGCCTTACAAAAATGAGATGACACCTTCCATATTAAACTGCTACTTAAAAAAAAATGCATCCGTTATGGACATCTTTCCTGATCAACCCATATAGTCAGAGTAAAGGCTGCCTGGTAGTCCACAGTATGGCTACACCTCAATGAATCCAACCCTTCCCATCTTGAGAGTCATCTAAGAGATTTCCAAACTTTTTGGCTCTTACGAAGTCCCTTTAATATTCATAGCAGCCCTCTGAGGAGGGCATCATTATACCCATTTTAAACTATGGAAAATAAAGCTCAGAGAGGTGGGATAACTTGTCCAAGGATGAACAGCTAGTAAGTGGCAGAGTCAGGATGCCATCCCAGGTCACTCTGACTCCATGTTTATGTAGAGCAGTCGATACTGAGCATGGGTCAAGATCATCACCTCCACAAGGTTGTTATTGATAAAATCAACCCACAAACGGAGACCTGCCCTCTACCTAGAAAGGCAAAGGGAAGAAAGCTAAAACTAACTTTTATTTAGCACCCAGTGTGTGTCCGGCACCTTGCTGGATGCTTTAGATACATTATTTTATTGAATTCCCCCAAAGACAAACAACAACAGTAAAGCCTTTTAGAAACATACTAGTGTCCTCACTTATAGAAAAATGAAGTTCAGGCCCCAGGTCACACAGGAGGTGGGGGAGCTCGATTCCAACGCAACTTCTCTGCTTGTATTTCTAATGAGTACAGATCTCAGCCCACAAACCCAAGTCTGCATGAATACAGCTGTGCTTTTCTGAGAGTGAATTTAGTCTCTTAATTTCCTTCTGAAACCTGCTTCTTGTTCAGTTTTCCCATCTCGTTTCCTGATACCACTACTTACCCTGTTCGGACAGGCCCAAAACTTAGACAACCTTGATGCCTCTTTTCTCCCCCAACACCCAACATCCAAATCCTGTCAGCTCTGCCTTCAAAATACAGAATCAGCCATAAGCTTCTCCCACCTCCCGACCTGCCTGCTTCATTAAAGCCACCGTCATCCATCGCTCTCATCCCAGGACCGCGGGGCCCCAGCTTTCGTGCTTCTCCCTGTCAAGACCATTCTCCACTCAGCAGCCTGAGGGGTCATTTTCTAAATGTCCATTGGGTCATATCACTCTCCCGCTTACCCTCTGTCCCCAAGGCCCCACCACACTTGCAAGAAGGCCCCAGTGCTGTTCTGTGGCCCACAGCTCCCGCCGGCCCCATGGCCGCAGCCTCCATTTCCTCCCTCCACACTCTCTTGTTCCCTACGGGGCCCTCCTCGTCCCTCGACAGCCCAGCTCACTCCCACCTCAGCGCTTCCCCTTCCCGCTGATTTAGGTGGGCCTGGTTCCTTCCGCATTCAATCCTCAGGCCACACATGCCCCTCAGAGACACCCTTGATGGATCATCACCCTCGGTGACTCCCGAGCCCCTCATCCTGCGTGAAATCCTTCAGAGCTCTGATCACTGTCTGAAAGCAACTGTTCAATTGTCCTCCTTTCCCCCCGGAAGGGTTCCAGGGTGTTTTCTATGTCATGGAACAGTAGTCCCAGTGCCTAGGCTGGTGCCTGGAACCTGGCAGGTGGCTCATTGCTATTTCTTGAGTAACATGGATGAATTTTTGTTATGAGCCCTGCTCCATTGGGGGAGGAGTTTAATCTCAGCCAATCCCTTTCCTTGAAGGGCATCTAAGCTCAGAGGGGCAGAAGGAGTGGGGACGTCTGGTCTGGGTCATCGTACGTGCATACTGGCGTCTGCTGAGGTTTTCTCATTCCCTGGGGCAGAAGAAAGTATTATGGGGAAAAGGGATGGCGGCGGCGCAGAGCGGGGAGATCAGTTAATATACCAGAAGAGTCGGCGACCACACAGCTTTGTCCCACTTCACTCCTTCACACACTGGAGATCCAGCACACTCAGCAGTCCAGGCTCTCCCTGTCCTGAGTCCCAGCTGCCGGACCCCAGAGACGCACAAGCCTCGTCCACTCCAGCGAGCTCTGCTCTTGGGGAATGATGCTCAGTACTCTTCCTGTGCCCATGACCTCACTGATTCTCACAGCAAGCCTGAGAAGCAGGAAGGGTAGGGCTGGTGATCCTCCTTTCACAAACGTGGATACCGAGACCGGAAATGGTTACGTGAGTTGCCCAGGTCTGCAACGCGGGCGTGGGGCAAACCTAAAGCTGGGAGACAGATGTGTTTTGCTCTGGGGTCACCCATTCTCTTCAATGGGTAGCTTTTTAGACAGTTGCTGGAAGTTGAGTGTTCAAATCCTGATGACCTCATCTGAGACCCTGGATTCCGCCATGCCTGAATCAGCTTTACCTCTTGGATGTATCAGTAACCGTTGAAATTCAGTAACTGCTGATTGTCAATCCAGTCCTCTCAGCAGGAGGCACACTCATTCATTTATGCAAGAAATATTTACTGAGTGAAAGAAACAGAATCTGGATTCCTAAGGGTGAGACTCATACTTGGTGAAAGAAAAGGGTCCAAATGGGGCACAGGCTGAGGCTATGAAATGATTTGAGAACTCTCACACCCAGAGGAAGCTCTGCGGAGGAATTAGGGTCGATGAGAGCCTGGAAAAAGGCTGGTTACTGCATCCTTTTCTGGTTAGTCATGAGGGAGCACACTGAGATTTTTGGAGTCAGAAGAACCTGCAGTTAAGTTCTGAATCTGCCCCTCATGGGCTGTGTTAATTGGGTAAGATATTTACCCTCTCTGAGCTTCAATTTACACATTGTAATAAGGTGATAACAAGAGTGGTGTGGTGTGAGGGTGAAATTATGTGTGGCAGACACTGAGTACAGTCAGTTTTGGAAAGAGAGGCAGGGCAGGAGAGGGGTACATGCATGGACTCTAGAACCGGACTCTGGGTTTGAATCCTGAGTCTGCCACAGATTGGATGTGTCATCTTGGGCAAGTTACATATTTCTCTATGACTCAGTTTCCTCATCAATAAGATGAGTACCGGACTTCCCTGGTGGCGCAGTGGTTGAGAGTCTGCCTGCCGATGCAGGGGACACGGGTTCGTGCCCCGGTCTGGGAAGATCCCACATGCCGTGGAGCGGCTGGGCCCGTGAGCCACAGCTGCGGAGCCTGTGCTCCGCAACGGGAGAGGCCACAGCAGTGAGAGGCCCGCGTACCGCAAAAAAATAAAATAAAATAAAAAATAAGATGAGTACCTATCACATAGGGTTAGATCAAAAGTGCTTAGAACTGGGATTGACAAATAACAGGATTTTTAATATATTAATGTATAGTAGAGGCTACTGTTCCAAGAAGGTGATCTTATATTTGTGAACACTCTTGATTACAAATGACAGAAACCCATCTCCAATAATCATAAGCAGCCTGAGGAGCTAGTGGCTTATGTAACTGAAACACCCAAGGCTTTACCTAATTCAGGCATGGTTGGATCCAGGGGTTCAAATGATGTCATCAAGATTCAGACCTTCAACCCCTCTCAGCAATACATTTTCATCTCAGTTTCACCCTCAGGCTTGCCCTCTCCAAGAGGGGTCCTTGCCAAGCTCCAGTTCCAGCTTACTACCTTAGCAACACAGTGGGAAAGAACATTTTCCTTCCTTAACAGTTTTAGCCAAGGCTCCAGGACTGTCCTCAATAGACCAGCTTGGTCACTTGCCCTTCCCTGAGACAATCACTCTGATCAGGGAGGTGGAATGTGTTGACTGGTCACATCTAGGTCATGGGCTCCCCCTTTAGCCAACCACAACAGCCAGGCCAATTTAGAGTTTTGATTGGTCATCACATGTCCGCCTCTAAGCTAATAATGGCGTCACCCTTCTCCCCCCGCAACCCCGATACATGGAGTGAAGTGAGGGAGAAATGATCTCCTACAGTGGAATCAGGGTGCTGATACCAGAAGATAGGAAAATGGACAATCCTCAGGCAGGTAGATCAGATGTCCCCTCCAGAGTCCTGGTACTGATAAGTGACCTCAGCCTCCCTGATCACCAGAGGGACACACCAGGATCTCTCCCCGCTGCCACTGGATCCTGAACCAGCCTAGCTAGTGACAACTGACTGTAGGCTCCAGGCCTGAGGCTGGCTGGCCACAACCAGGGGACAGCACTGCCAGCTGAAGGGGGCACAGTGAATGTGTTGTGAGTTTCAGCATCCCCCTTGGAGAGAGATGGATGTATTTAAGGAGTGGGCTTGGCTTGAGGACCCAAAGAGAAAAAGCCACAGACTTAGGAAGAAGGAAAAGGAAAGTGGGCAATTCAGGGGCTCAGGTTTCGAAAGGCTCTGGGATAAGAGGGTCTCAGGCAGTGAAGAGATGCTAACACAAGAAGCTTAGAGAAGACTTCAGACTTGGAGGAGATACTCAATACTCATCCCTTCATTTACTTATTTGTTTATTTAATGACCTACTGTGCGCCAGGCACTGGGAAGACAGCAGTAAACAAGGAGATGGATGGGGCTTCCCCGGTTGCGCAGTGGTTAAGAATCTGCCTGCCAATGCAGGGGACACGGGTTCAAACCCTGGTTTGGGAAGATCCCACATGCCGCGGTGCAGCTAAGCCCATGCGCCACAACTGCTAAGCTTGCACTCTAGAGCCCGCGAGCCACAACTACTGAGCCCGTGCACCACAACTACTGAAGCCCGCGCGCCTAGAGCCCATGCTCCACAACAAGAGAAGCCACTGCAATGAGAAGCTCACACACCGCAATGAAGAGCAGCCCCGGCTTGCCGCAGCTAGAGAAAGCCCGTGTGCAGCAACGAAGACCCAACGCAGCCAAAAGTAATAAACAAACAAACAAACAAATAAATAAATAAAAAGAAGGAGATGCATTCTTGGAATTTATAGTAGCATAGAATAAACAGACATATAATTAAACCCATAATTAATTATTTATAATATGTCCCCCAAAAGAAAAGCATGGGGTGCTGTGAGAGCAAATAATTAGAGGGCATCAGCCTGAGGATGTGTGGATAGTAAGATCTTAAGGAAAAGTAGGAATTAATCAAATGGGGAATGGATAGAGAAGCATGTATGAGGCAGAGAGAGTATAGATTCAAAGGTCCTGAGGCAGGTGAGAAAAACAAAGCCAGTGCAAGAGGAGTGTGAGGAGAAGAATCTGGAGATGGGCAAGGTCCAGATCACAGAGGACTGCATAGCACTTCTGTCCTTATCCAACAGAGAGCCGCCTTGTCTAAAATTCCCTCAGATACAACACACAACAAACAGACATTCGATAAATACTTATGAATCACCTACTACGTACCAGGCCTTGTAGAAGACGTTTGAGACACAGTGGTGCTTATATTCTAGTGAAGAAGCCAGAAATTAAACAAGGCAACAAATATAAACAAGGCAATAAGCACTCACATATAATCATAAGCTTTGTGACGGAAGTGACTGAAAGTGTTCAAGGCAGGTGGAGAACTAAACTCTAAGAACAAGACAGCTCCGTGAAGGGCCGGGAGAGAGCGGTCCAGGCAAAAAGCTGTGTTCCTCAGTCTCCCTGCACAGTAGAATCCCCCGGGGGAGCTAAAAAGACTGAGCCTCACATCCAGAAATTCTGATTGCGCTGGTCTGCATTGGGGTCTAGGCACCAGTATTTTTTTTTAATATCTTTATTGGAGTATAATTGCTTTACAATGTTATGTTAGTTTCTGCTGTATAACAAAGTGAATCAGCTATAAGTATACATATATCCCCATATCCCCTCCCTCTTGCGTCTCCCTCCCACCCTTCCTATCCCACCCCTGTAGGTGGTCACAAAGCACCGAGCTGATCTCCCTGTGCTATGCGGCTGCTTCCCACTAGCTATCTATTTTACATTTGGTAGTGTATATATGTCCATGCCACTCTCTCACTTCATCCCAGCTTCCTCTTCCCCCCGCCCACCCCACCGTGTCCTCAAGTCCATTCTCTACATCTGTGTCTTTATTCCTGCCCTGCCACTAGGTTCATCAGTTTTTTTAGATTCCATATATGTGCGTTAGCATACAGTATTTGGTTTTCTCTTTCTGACTTACTTCACTCTGTATGACAGACTCTAGGTTCATTCACCTCACTGCAAATAACTCAATTTCATTCCTTTTTATGGCTAAGTAATATTCCATTGTATATATGTGCCACATCTTCTTTATCCATTCGTCTGTCGATGTAGGCACCAGTACTATTTAAGAGCTTCTGGGTGATCTGGGGTCAGCCAGGAGTGAGAGCCTCTGGGCCAGACCTGGCTACTCAAAGTGTGGTCCACAGACCAGCAGTATCTGCACCACCTAGGAGCTGGTTAGAAATCCCAGAAGAGGCAGGATCTCAGCCCCTTTCCCAGACCTGTGGGTTTCAAATCTGCATTTTTACAAGGTGCCCATATTAAAGTTTGAGAATAGCTGATCCAGAGTATAGTGAGAGGGAGGGGTGTGAGTAGGACAAGGTGGGACGGGAGAGATGAGGGGAGGTCAGATGGGTTTTACTCTAAGGGCCTGGTTTTATTCCAAGTACGGCACAGGTACACATATACCACACCCCAAAACACACACACTCGCCAGCACACAGGCCAACAGTCATATCCACACTTGGGCACCAGGCCCATTTACCTTCTCTGCTTTTCCAAAATATATTTGTATCCACCTCTGATAACTCCAGATGCTCCCCTGGGGGTAGGTGGGGGCATCCCTACCCTATCTCTCTCTCTCTCTCTCTCTCTCTCACACACACACACACACACACACACACACACACACCTGCCCTTAGACTCATCCCACCTAGAGATGCCCCCTGCCTCACCCCCATCATACTGCAACTCAGAAGGACTCTGGTGGGTGAGTGGGCAGTGAGAATGGGGGATTTGGAGGAAGAGGCCCCACATTCTTTCTCCTGCCCAGACAGGCAAGAGACCTGGAGGGCACCTCAGATTCAGGGGAGAAACCATGACGTCCGCACAGGTTACAGGGAGGCAGCCAGGCTCTGTACCTTGCAGAACTAAATCCCAGGATGGTGTTTGCTCCAAACGTCAGAACTATTCCTGGATGTCAGGTGCAGTTAATGGTTGCCATGGCCACCACCCATGCTTAATGAATAGAAAAGAGTTAAAGATGCTGGATAAATGTCAGGGCCCAGGATGGATTTGCTTGGGAGCAAATCTGTTTGTGCTGGGCAGAGCTGCCCAGTGAAGGTTGAAATGAGCAGTCCAAGGTAGCTGGAAACAGATGCAGGAGACTCTCTCTCCCCCTTCTCAGGTTAGTGGAGTCAGAATGGCACAAAATGTCGAAAGTGTGGCTTTCTATAGGGACAGTTTCAACATAGACTCCAGGTTTGTGGGTTTGATCCTGCAACATGTTCACAGAGATTGCAGGGGGGCAGAAACCGAGCCCAGGTCCCTCACGATTTAAAAGATGCCACTTTACCAAAAACAAAACTTTTCTGGATTATTTTTTTAATGAATAAAGTGCCAAATTAGGGTTGAAAAAACAACCTTTTGTAAAGACGATGTCAAGAAAATGAGAAGATAAGCCACAGGCTGGGAGAATATATCTGCCAAAGATACATGTGATAAAGGGCTGTTACCCAAAATATATAAAGAACTCTTAAAAACCAACAATAAGAAAACAAAGAACCTGATTTTAAAATGGGCCAAAGACCAAAACAGACATGTCATCAAAGAAGATATATGGACGGCAAATAAGCATATGAAAATATGCTCCACATCACATGTCTTCAGGCAAATTCAAATTAAAACAATGAGATACTACAAGTACCTATTAGAATGGCCAAAATCCAGAACGCTGACAACACCAAATGCTGGCGAGGGTGTGAAGCAGCAGGAACTCTCATACATTTCTGGTGGGAATGCAAAATGGAACAGCCACTTTGGAGGATGCTTTGGTATATGTGTACCTGTGCTGTACTTGGAATAAAACCAGGCCCTCAGAGTAAAGCCCATCTGACCTCCTCTCCCGTCCCACCTTGTCCTACTACACCCCTCCCTCTCACTGTACTCTGGATCACACACCTTGGTATTTACCCAAATACTCCTTGGTATTTATATCTACACAACAGCCTACACATGGATATTTATAGCAACTATATTCACAATTGCCAAGATCTGGAAGCAGCCAAGATGTCCTTCAGTAGGTGAGTGGATAAATAAACTGTAGCACATCCAATGGAATATTATTCAGTGCTAAAAAAAAATGAGCTATGAAGCCATGAAAAGACATGGAGGAATCTTAAATGCGTTTTACTAAGTGAAAGAAGCTAATCTCAAAAGGCCACATACTGTGTGATTCCAACTATATGACATTCTGGGAAAGGCAAAACCACAGAGACAGTAAAAGGAACAGTGATTGCCAGGGGTTCAGTGGAGGGATGGATGAATAGGTGAAGCACAGAGGATATTTTTAAGAGAGTGAAACTACTCTGTGTGATACTATCATGATGGATACACATTGTTACACGTTTGTCCAAACCCATGGAATATACAACACCAAGAATGAACCATAATGTAAACTATGGATTTGAGTGATAACCATGTATCAATGTAAGTTCATCAGTTACAACAAAGGTACCGCTCTGGTGGGGAGGCAGATAACGGGGAGGCTACGCATGTGTGTGAGGAGGAGGATATGGGAAATCTCTGGACCATCCCCTCAATTTTGCTGTGAACCTAAAACTGCTCTTAAAAGTAAAGTCTATTAAAAAATAACAATAACCTTTTGAATCCCATACCTCCACCTGTTATATACTGTAAGTGTGCCATTTACATGCTGCTTACAGCAGTTAAAGAACAGTAATGAGGAGTAGATTCCAAGTCACACAATGAATGTCCCTCAGGTCTGTCAGTGTGTCTCTGTGACCATGTGTGGCGCTGCCTTTGGGAACTGCTAGCGCCTGGGAATGTGAAGGCCAAGTCCAAAGAATGGGCTGCTCTGAGCTCACAGACGGGGGCAGGGACTCAGGACTGTGTGATGCTCACTAGTTGAGAAAAAGTCTTGTATGGCCTCAATCTCAATCTTCTAAGAGGGAATCGCTCTCCACAAACCCTCCAAAACCCTGTCTGGACCTGTTCCCCAGCCAAGGTCTCACATACCCACAGAGGCCGAGTCGTCTGTGTGTGTGACAGTGACCACGTGTCCATCTGGCTGCAGAATGTGGCTCTCAGACTCCGGTGCTCATCAGAATCCTGGAGGAGCTTGCTAAAAAGAAGTTTCTCAGACTCTCCCTAAATCACTAAGTCGTGTA
>NW_006775554.1:1887930-1891529 GCF_000442215.2 Lipotes vexillifer
GTGTAGGGGGCCGAGAAATGCGCTTTTTTTCCTAAGAGCCCAGGTGATTCTTATGCAGGTGGGTCCAACGTTTCCAGGCATCTCTGGAGGAAAAATGTCACCACTTACAAGCAGCAGAGATGAAGGGGCCGCAGCCTTCTCCCCAGAGCCCCGGCCACGGCCCCGGCTACCTGTGTGGTCTGGAAATGGGTGGGCTCTCGATTCCTGCCAATGCTTGCCGAGGCAGGATTAAGATGATTTTTAGAAGCACTAAAATGATTATGGTGGCCACCCCACCCTCATAGATAATCCGATACTAAAATAATAATGCTAAGCTATTACATAAGAGAGATCAACGCACTTCTGGAGTTTTTTTCTGTGCTATTTTAATGATCTTTTGTAAAAGTCAATTTCCAATTCTCATTTTTTTTCTCTCTCTCTCTGTACCCCTGCTTTCCTGGTACCCCAAACACGTGGCTTATTCTGTGTAGTTGGCTAATCCTACACCAGCGCCTGTGAAGTTCCAGGGTGCCAGGCTGCAAAGGGGATCTAGAATACAGAACTGGATAGAACTGCCCTCTCGGCTAGGATGCGCCGGGCTCTCGGCTCTGTGATCCAGGACCGGCTAGGACCTGGGCTTTGGGCTAGGCTGGTGTTCCACTTGGGCCTGCAATCAACCAAATAATTAAGGACCAGGGAAAGATTTTACCCCAAACCGAGCAGAGGGGCTGATGAAGCAAAATGCCCAACACCAGGCTCTTCAAAATAAATCAGGCCTAGAACTGGGTGCAGAGAAGGACAGGTAGCACCCACAGTGCCCTGCTCTGAGCTCCACTTCCTGCACTTGGTTCTAAGGCAGGACACTCTCTCGATGGAGCATCTCTCTCTGGGTGGATGTGGCTGGACTCTGGCTGGACCGCCGTACCTCCGCCATCGGCAGTTACTTCTGCAGAAGGTTCAGGATGGCTTTCAGTGATTCCTCTGAAGATGCTCTTCCCTTCCTGCTTCTCTGCAAGCCCCTGCCATCTTCTAAGAGATCTTCTAAAACTATAAATCAGATTGTGTTTCTCACATGTGTAAAGCCCTCCAAAAGCATGGACCACACGCCTTCCCAGCTTCCAGCCCTGGCCTGGAAGGGACTCCATCATCTGGCTCCTTCGTGGAACTGGTCTTATCCTGCCTCCCCCTCACTCACTCTGCTCCCTGCACTCCCACTGGTTCCAGAAACACGCTAAGTATTAGCGTGTTCTGAGGCCTTTGCACTTGTGGTGCCCTCTTCCTAGAAAGTTCTTCCCTCAAATCTTCCCTTGAGTGGCTTCATCTTGTCACTCGGGTCACCTTCTCAGAGAGGCCTTCCCTGTCCACCCAATCTCACAATTTTCCCCCACTGCCCCCAGGTCACTCTCTCTCTCTGGGGTTTATTATTTTCATGGCATTTATCACTATTAGAAATTACCTCTTCCTTTTTACAGAAACCTTTGTTTTGTTCATTTATTTGTTCACTCTCGGTCTCTCCCCCACTAGCATGTAACAGCCTTGAGATCCGGAACCTACACTGTTTCATTCACTGATGAATCCGACGTGCCCAGGACACTGCTTAATGCAAAGCAGGCACCTCAGTAGACATCTGTTGAACAAGACTGAATTCAGGATGTGCACTGACAGCAGTTCAGGAACCTCAGAAGAGGATGTTTATTTCTCCTTAGCTCACTCACTCCAGTGGTGCTCTTATTAGGAGCCGTGGGCCGTAACTGCTGAAACCCCAAGTGCTTCGTCTTGCTCAGAGAGACCTAGTTCAGGGTCCTCATTATCCGTGAATTCATTATCCAAATCCCTGCACATGCGTGCTTGCACAGACAAGCCAGCAAACTCCATCTTAATGTGAATATGTGATTCATCACCTGACCATTTATAAAGCCAGTCTCTACTCAAACACACCTCCAACCCCACCCCACCCCCGTTTAATACACTACAATTCATGGTCTTTGCTGGGCAGCCTCTCTCTGATTGCCAGCTCTTGTCAGCATGTGACCATACAATGCAAATAGGAGGCAAAAATGATTGCAAAGTGAGATTGCGTATCTCGCAAATGCACAGGACTTCATGAGATGGATGTGAGGGGCGCTGAAGATCTGCTGGCGTGGTGTGACATGCCAGCCATGGGCGGCCGAGAGCTTGGCAGAGGGACACTGGTTAACAATGCGAGAAGAGCAAACCGACAAGAGTGATGATGTGATAGGCGCATCCAGTGATTTGAATGTTAAAGGATTAAGAGAAGCCCTTGAGAAAATGATGACATGCTCAAATATTTTTTGCAGAAATGACCCACTTTATGATCCTGCTCTGAAAGTCAGACTTTATAATCTAGCTGGGAAAGTGAAAGATTTCATATTGGACCATCGTGTGATTTTATCAGACAAAGGATGCCCCCTCCCACCAAAAATCCACGTAACTTACTTTTTGGTTCACCCTAGTGCATAGTAAGAAAAGATAAGACAAAATAAACATATTCTCATAAATGATCTTTTCATTTTCAAGATAAAGCTGGAAGTACATCTCTGAACTTTATTATTTGCTATGAAATAATGGTCCCTATTTTTGAGTGAACTCCCCTAAAGGCTGTGGGTCTCAACCTTAGCTGAACAGTTAGACTCATCTGGGGAGCTCTGCAAACTCCAGATGCCCTGACTAATTAGTAAGAATCTCCAGGGATAGAACAGAGCATCGGTATTTTCCTACTGTGTCCCCAGGCCCCGTAATTCCCACTTGCAGCCCATGTTGAGAACCACCGTTTTAAGGTAACTTATGCTCTGTAATAAAGAGGATATTTAAACACTGCTTTAACACCAGGAAACCAAACATTCTTACAGTCAGGTGGTGACTTTTGCTTTCTTAACACAAGTACGTCCGGGGCACAAACAAACTTGATGTTTGTTCTTCTTTCCTGATTTCTCAAGGCGGATTCACCACAATGGGGACTTAAAAGACCTGTACCGCTGGACCCAGAGCCGTGGTCTCCAGTGAGCCTTGGTTTTGATTCTGAGCTGGATTTCAGGGGCCTGGCATTTCAGCTGGATTCGTGGCTGAGATTCGAGGCCAAGCTCTGGGCACTGGTTTGGCTGTGTTTCTGGGCTGGACCAGGTTCTGGGCACTGATGCTGGGCTAAGTGGGCTGGTTAGGAGGATCCACCCTCACTCTGAGCACATGGTAACAGTCCAGAGACTGCTCAGAAGTAACCCTTCGTCAGGTTGGGTGGTGCCACAGCCACCCAGTTGTGCCCAGGACCGTCAATGTGGGCTACTCACCGTCCATGGGAGGCGGATGGGGCTCCTCCTGAAGACCACTGAGAGGCTCTGCCGATGGGGTCTCCTCCCATCAGAGGAGGGACATCCTGGGGACAGCTGCTCCCCATTCAGGGTCTCCCTTCAGGACCGCAAACTTGAAAAGGTTGGGCCTTGGATGGCTCTCTCATTTCCCCAGGTCTTTCTGCTCTGGGTCTAGTATTTCCTGACTTGAGGCGCAAACTCCTAAAGGCAGAGCTGTCTTTAGCTGACCCAGGAAACCTCTGTCTGGCCCTCGCCCAAACTTGGTACAGCAGGTGGTCTAGGCCTATTCCTGCT
>NW_006775554.1:1891539-1893253 GCF_000442215.2 Lipotes vexillifer
GTGCGCCAGCTCCTCAGGCTGCCTGCCTGGCCCAGCCCTGTATGGGTGCACACGCACGTGCACACACACACACACACGCGTGCGCACATGCACGCACACGCACATGCACACACACACACACACACAGGTCTACCCATGTGTAGATATGTCCATGTGAGGGTGGCAGGAAGGAGACACGATCTCCAGCTTCCCCCTGGCTTCCTCTACCCCCACGCCCGAAACAGAGTTCGCAAATGACGTGAAAAGCTGTCCCTTGTTAACCCTCTTCTTGGTGCCCAGCACTGTGTTAGTGCCACTTAGGGGATTTTGTTAAGATCTCAGGCTCTGAGGTTAGTTAGACTGACCTTGGTTTTAGGCCTCAGTTTCCCCATCTAGAAATGGATTGACTGAATTAACACACACACACAATACTTAGCATCGCTCTAAAGCACTTGACAAATATTAACTCTTCTAATCCTCATTAAACCCCACAGGGTTTCCCAGGTGGCACAGTGGTTGAGAGTCCGCCTGCCGATGCAGGGGACACGGGTTCGTGCTCCGGTCCGGGAAGATCCCACATGCCGCGGAGCGGCTGGGCCCGTGAGCCATGGCCGCTGAGCCTGAGCGCCCAGAGCCTCTGCTCCGCAACGGGAGAGGGCACAGCAGTGAGAGGCCCACGTACCGCAAAAAAAAAAAAAAAATCCACAAGCTACATACCGTTAGTATTCTCCGTTTACAGATGAGGAAACTGAGACACACATAAGTTAAGTAACTTGTAGCTAATATGTGGCACAGCTGGCACTCACATGCAGGCAGTCTGGCTCCAGAATCCTTACTCCTCACCCCAGCCTACGACCAGTAGGAGTGCCTGCTCCATGGGGTGGTAAGCAGTACCCAGAGATCCCTTAACCCAATGCCTGGCCCAGAGTACATCTAAACAAACAGCAGATAATGTACTTACTTCTTTGAGAAATCCTAACATCTGCAGGTTATTGATATTTTAACAGATGAAGAGACAAAGTCTCAAGGGAATGAACAACTCACCTAAGGTCGCCCAACTAGTGAGTTAGTAAGTGGTGGAATAGAGATTCGAACTCAGGCCTGAGGGCTCCAAGCTTTGCTCCTACCACTGCACCACACGACCTCTCTCCAGGTCAAATACGTACGTGCTGAAGAGGGGGCAGGCTCTGTTTATCCAGATTGCAAGAATCTGACTTGTTTGTAAAAATTCACAGCAAAACATCCTAATCCCCACTTCATGACTGTTGATGGCCATTTCCCAGGATCAGGCTGGGTGCCCGCAGTACTTGGATCTGAAAGGAGATACTCAGGATGGAGACTGAGCCACGGAATGTGGAAGCACCACCTTCCCTGGAGATATGGGACAAGAACAGTTAAAAACAAAAATGTCTTATTTTAGGGGCTCCCTCCCCACCCTGGCTGCCTCCCTTGCATGTCTGGAAGCCACTCAGGACCACGTAGGTCCTTTAGGTTACCCTGATCCTAAGGAAGAGATGGAGTTGACCTTGGTCCTTGTGCAACCCAACCTCCTAGACATTCCAGAGACCTCAATGCTAAAGGGACAGCTAGAAGGGCAGCTGAGGGACCCAGTAACGCCACCACGATAGGCACTCTTCCACCCACTGGCCTCACTTCTGTCCCCCAAACTAACCAAGCTCATTCCCAACTCCAGAGCCTGTGTGCTTGCAGTGCCCTTGGCCTAGAAAGCTCTTTC
>NW_006775554.1:1893263-1895661 GCF_000442215.2 Lipotes vexillifer
TTCCCTGGCTCTTCACACAACTGACTGTTTCTTTTTATCACGTCTGAGCTCACCTGTCCCCCCGAACCACCTTGCCCCAAATTGCCCACCATCTCCCCCACCCAATGCACAGTCACCATCACATCATCTTGTGGGCTTCCTTCAGAGCACAGTTATCTTGTTCTTTTATTGACTATATAGACTCTCTTTTCCAGTGAGAATGTAAATTCTGAGGACCAGAATCTTCTCTGTCTTGGCCACTAGTCAATTCCTGGGACTTAAAACAACTCTGGTACACTGTGGGTGTCTGATAAATCTGGGGGAAGGGTGGAAGGAAGGAAGGAAGGAAGGAAGGAGGAGAAAAAGTTTGAATCAATCAATCTTCACAGCCCAGTTCTCATACCTGCCCTACCCCAGGTACCCATCACCTGTCACCAGTGACCACTGGATCTGTCCCCCAGACCAACCACCACTGATCCTCTGAAAGCCCTGAACTACTACCCGCCCCCGAGATGGGGACTCACTCACTCCCATCACCTAACTCACTCCCTCTCATCACCTCACACACTATTCCACTCTGCCTGAAGGCACACACCTCCCTTACTCTGATTAACTTTTAATTAACCTTCAGATCTCAGCTTAGACATGATTTTATTCAACATTCAGTTAACAAAAATCACCCTACGAAGTTATCAAGTGAGAGAATTTTTGGTGATGAGGGAAGTGCTTTTACTTTAATCTTATGCCATTCTGTATATACTGTTTGAATTTTCTAACTACATACATATATTCGTTTAATTTAACAGGGATTATCTGAATACGGGTTAATGGACTGCATCTTATCTTCTTTGTAATATTTCTCTTCTTTGAAAAAATATCCTAATAAATGTTCCTTTTAAATGTCAGTGCCACAACGACTTAATTATTACAGCTTTATTGTATGGTTTAATGTCTTAGAAGAAGCCAACTTCTTGAGTTCTTTCATTCATTGTACTATTTTTTTCCTAGCAAATTGCCTCCAGCTTCCCAAATAGACTATTCTATCACCTGGAAAAATGATAATTTTACCCTATTTTTTTTCCCTATTGTGTATAACTCTTAATTCTGTTTTATTTCTTCTTGCACTGGAGCTTGTAGAATCATGGTACATCATAGAGGCAATTGTGGGCATTCATATCTCATTCTTGATTGTAATGGGACTATTTCTAGGGTTTGACCTTTGAGAAGGATTGTTGGTTTAAAGGAGGCGCCTTCCTCGTAGGAAGGAAGTATCCTTCCATTGTCTGAGCCAGAGAAGAACCATTAGCACAGTCTTCTCTGCCCAGGATGAGGCTTGTTGTCACCCCGTAGCCAGTCTCTGTAATTACACCTCAGCGCTTCGGGAAATCTCTCCTGGCTCTACCTGCCATTCCAAACCTCTTCCTGGGGTCCTGGAGTCTGTGGATTCTCACAGCCTAGCCCTTCTACAAGCTCTACTCTGGGATCCCATCACCTCTCACCTGTCACCACTGGATCTGTCCCCCAGACTAACCACCACTGATCCTTCTCCTGGTTTACCACGTTCCTGGTTTCTGCTCCTCTCTGCCCCGGTGCCTTAGCCTCAATTCTGCTAGGACAGTGCTTATCTCTGTATCCTAACTTCATCCTTGCAGGGTACCTGTTTTCAGCATCTCTTTTGGCTCCAGCCTCTGCAGTTCATGGGCAAGTCCAATCCCATCCTTTTTTTCTTAGATTTACTGATGTGGGGAAATACTGATGAGAAAATGTAAGTGAAAAGAAGACCAGCAAGATCCTGATTTTATAAAACAATTTGTGTGTGAAAGCCTGGGGGTAGGGGGAGCAGTGGGGGGTGTGAGGGGAGCCTGGAAGGAAACATACAGAAATGCTAAATAGTGGCTATTTCTGGGAGCTGGCAATATGCTACTTATATGAATGGCCCAGTTCACTTTTTGATGAGTGTATGACTTGAGCCAGCAGCTTCATTTTCAGTGTGGAGTCTTCCTCAGGGAAATTCTTGATTCCCTCTCCTTTTTTTTTGCGGTACGCGGGCCTCTCACTGTTGTGGCCTCCCCCGTTGCGGAGCACAGGCTCCGGACACGCAGGATCAGCGGCCATGGCTCACGGGTCCAGCCGCTCCGTGGCATGTGGGATCTTCCCAGACCGGGGCACAAACCCGCGTCCCCTGCATCGGCAGGCGGACTCTCAACCACTGCACCACCAGTGAAGCCCTCCCTTTACTTTTATATTGCTTTTAAAAATCTCACCATGGCACCAATGTGTCTCTTCTGGTCCTAAAATACCTATCAAAACCAATGGTAGGAATAGCTATAATTTATTGAGTTCTTACCACGTGCCAGGAACTGTACTAAGTGCCTTACGTCATTACCTGATTTTAACAGAGTTCTGTGGAGAATGCCGA
>NW_006775554.1:1895671-1931907 GCF_000442215.2 Lipotes vexillifer
CGAGTACAGCACCAGGTGCTGTAACTACTATTACAGCTTCAATTAATTCTCATGACAACCTCATGAAGTTATTATTGTTATTATCTTTATCCTGGAGAAGAAGAAACTGAGGTTTGGAGAGGTAATTTTCCATAGGTTCCTCAAGTGACATAGGGCCTGGGGAGGTGGGGGCAACTTTGGCCAACTAGAGAGCTGGCACCCAGTCCAAAGGGGGGGAGTTGCTGATGCCCGGCTGCTAGGGATTGTTTTCCCATGGAAATGTGGGACAGAGAGCCCCATTTTTCAAGAGAAGCTGCAAATCAGCATTCATGTGACATATCCTGAATTTTAAATTGCAGCAGCATATTTCATTTTTTAAAAAATACAATAAAATACTACAAGTAAAAAACAGAACAAAACAAACAAATACACCAAACAAACCATTCTGCAACCCAGATTTGCCATAGATGAGCATTATCTGCTTTAGAATCACCAGCTTGGAGTACATCCTCCAGTCCCAGGAAGGCCCAAATTCCTGTTTGCTTTTCCACTTTTGCCCCTTCCAGAGTCTGTGCTACTCCCCAGGACTGAAATCTCCAGGACTGTGATCAGCAAAGTTTTCCTTAGCCAGAGAGTCAACGTTTTTGGCTTTGCCGTCTCTGCCACAACTACTCAGCTCTGCCATTTGGCACAAAAACCATAAACAAATGGGCATGGTTGTGTTTCAATACAATTTTATTTATAGACACTGAAAGTTGAATTTCATCTATTTTTTTACTTGTCATGAAACAGTATTCATCTTTTGATTTTTTTCTAATCATCTACATAGGCAAAAACCAGCCTTAGCTTGTGGGCTATATAAAACAGGTGGTGGGACACTTGAGACCATTAAAAATTCGTGACTGTTTCTCCAGGAGCTACTGGTGTTTGCTGGCTCCACATCCTAGTTTCAGGCTGCCTTAAGCCACCTTAGGTAAGGCCCATTTCACAAGCAGATGTGAGCACGTGTGTAGTTCCTTATCCCTACGTGGTTCTGACTGGTCTGTTTCAGTAGCTTTCACATTTAATCTTCAGCCGAACTGTTCCTTCCTATGAAATCTTTCGTGGAGAATGTAAAACAGCTAATGATAGGTGGTCCCACAACCACCATCCTTGTCCTGCTCTGTGGCCCCTGATGCACATCATGGAAAAAGCACGGTGGATGGAAAAACCAACTGGTCCCGTTCATAGCAGTGGATGGACCGTGAAATTATCATAAAGCCATCTGGCAAAGGATTTTGCTTACAACTCTAAAATGTGTTGAAGAGAGTGCAATTCACAGTAGTGGCTATGAACTTGGCTTTGGAGTCTGGAAGACTTACCCTTGAGTGTGCCACTTATAGCTGTGTCCTTGCGGAAATCACTTACTTCAGATTTCCTCATCTGTAAAATAGGGCTCATCATACCAGGTACCTCCCCAGGCTGTCTCGAGAGCTAGAAGGATAAAACATGTAAAGTGTTTAGAATGGCACGTGGTAGATGGTAAGTGCTTCATGTGTGTGACTTATTCTGATTTGTTACCCAGCCAGCTGGAAGGCAATGGGGCTTAAAAGCAAACAGGAATCTGTGAATGAAACTCTAAAATCCAAACAAGAAAAATGAAGGCCTTCTTTCAATATTAGGGAAGGAGTTCTGAGTTTGTTTTTCTTCCAAGAATTTCCTTGAGTCTTCAAGCCTTCTCTCCAAGACACCACCCTCTTTGTTCTGAGTCCATTCTTTGGCTGGTAAGCAGAGAATCAGAACCAAGAGGATGGGCTCATATCATATTGCATTCATTGTGAAATGCCTCTGGTTTGGAGCCTATTTATAGTATGTGTTAAATACACGGCACTCTTTAAGACATGGAAGCAACCTAAATGTCCATTGACAGATGAATGGATGAAGAGGATGTGAGATACACACACACACACACACACACACACACACACACACAATGGAATATTACTCAGCCATAAAAAGGAATGAAATAATGACATTTTCAGCAACATGGATGAACCTAGAGATTATCATACTAAGTGAAGTAAGTCAGAAAGAGAAAGACAAATACCATATAGTATCACTTATATGTGGAATCTAAAATATGACATACGTGAACTTCCACAAAACAGAAACAGACTCACAGAACAGACTTGTGGTTGCCAAGGGTCGGGGGGGAGCAGTATGGGAAGGATGGAGTGGGAGTTTGGGATTAGCAGATGCAAACTATTATATACAGAATGAATAAACAACAAGGTCCTAGTGTATAGCACAGGGAACTATATTCAATATCCTGTAATAAACCATAATAGAAAAGAATATGAAAAATTATGTATATATATGTATAACTGAATCATGTTGCTGTACAGCAGAAACTAACACAACATTGTAAATCAACTATGTTTCAATAAAATAAATTTTAAAAAATACATGGCACTCATTATTATGAGTTAATAATAGGCATAATAATAACGACTACCTTTATATTGTAATGGTAAAGCCCATTCAAATATTGATTTTTCCCTTCACCAGCTGTGACAACTCTCTTTCCTCTGTGATCCTGCGTTGTCTTATCATCAAATATCAATGTGAATAGTCCCTATCTCCTAAGGCAGTGGATGAGAGTAAATGAGAGAAGAATGTAGGTTTCAGCTCTGTGCCTAGCCCGCTAGAAGCACTTAAAAAGTGCTGGCCATTATCATGAAGTGCCTAGAGCTTTGCGAAAATGATCTCATCTTCATATATGGCCTTATTTAATTCTTACAGTAACTGCTCTGAAATATAAGCCCAGCTATGTGTGAACATAAACCTCGTCCAACTGTCCACGACACCACCTTGCCCCTCACCTCCAGGCCGTCTCTGCCGGCAGAGACAAGAACAATAAGGCATAATTTCATGCTGTGTTGTGGTGAGGGGTTCTGAAATTGTTTGTCATTTATGAGAACTGGCAGAGCCATTAGCTGCCCCAGAGATTGGTTAATTGGCTAGTTAACAAACACCACAGCGATTATCAAACACCCACAAGTTAAGTCAGGCTGATGTCAAAGAAAGAAAAGGAAAGAAAATGCTGACAGTTTCCCCGGGGTGCACCTGCGCAATTCTGTGCCGCCTGAAGGAGTGAGCCACACCGCAGAGCACAGCAAGCTCCCCTGGGCGACGGGAGTGGGGAAGGGGGCGGTCCTGTGTCAGATATGAGCGTTATCCAATCAGGGAGAGTGGGTTACTCCAGAATCCATGCCTGGAATCCACACCGAGGAGTCAGCAGACCTTGATTGGAATTTTGGCTCTACTAGTTACCCGTATGACTTCAAGCAAAATTCTTATGGCCAGCTGCCTCAAGCTGCCTCATCTGCAAAATGGGAAGATAAATTTATATATATATATATATATATATATATATATATAAGTATATATGATGGAAAACATTGAGATGGAAAAATATTACAGTGTGAATTTATTGATTGTTCAGATACTCAAATATCCTCACTAATTGGGAAAAAAAGAAAAAGATAAGACAAGACAGTTCTCATGATGAATCCTTATGCTTCATAGCTCTTCGCCCTTCTAAATAGATCCCAACATCATGCAAAATCTAGGAAGCAGAAAGTTTCCATCTTCAGCTTTATTTTTTTTTCCTCTACCTATCTCCTTTGTGTGCCCTAAGAAAGATGCTGATGGGCCGAGGCAGAGCCTGCAACAACCATAAAGCATCTTCACTGTGGGGGTGAGGATGCAGGCTGGGCCCCAGGGGCTCTTTCCACTCCTCCCCCGCCAGCTCAGGGCCACGTTTGTTTCCACAGGGGCTTTCCGAGGCGTGTGCAAGAAAATTGATCACTTCCCCGAAGATGCTGACTACGAACAGGACACGGCTGAGTATCTCCTGCGTAAGTTCCCCCTTCGCGGGTCCTCCCGGGGAGGGGTGGGCGAGGAGGGCTGCCCCGAGGTTGTCCAGCTGCCTCTGAGTTTGAGGCTCCCCAGTACCCAGCCCCAGAAATGGATACGTGCAAAGAAGCTTCAGAAAAATCTTTGCTACTAGACAGAGACATTCAGGTGGTTCTGACATCTGAATCTCTTTCATTTCAATGAAATAGAAATAGGAAAAAAAAAAAAAGGGAGCTGTGTCAAAACTGAAAAGTTCTTTTTAGTCTGCTTAGGAGGAAATCTAAGGATTTTCTTCAACTTGAATACAAGTTTTCACCTTCCCCAGAGGGCTGCTTTGAGGTGCTAATGGGCTAAGTGCTAATGGATGAGGTGCTAATGGGCGAGGTCCTAAGAGGCAAGGCCTGGGAGAGTAAAAGCAAACCAAGGTTCACCCCTCTTCAGTTTCAATCTCATTGGGGCAGGACCAGTGTCTCCCCCTAGATTGTCCCAAGGTCAGTAACACGGATATGACATGGAACTGTCACAAACGCAGCACGTGGGAGGCAACAGTGTGCTGGCTTAGAGCAAGGGCTCTGGATCCTGGTTGACTCGGGCTTTTACTCCAGTGATGCCCTACTAGCTGGGCTGGACCTGGGCCAGGCTGCTTTACCTCTCATCTCTCACCTTTCTTCGTAGTCAGCAATAAAGATGATAATGTCATCCATCTAACAGGGTCATGAAAATTAAATAAGCTGGTGCACATTGTGCTTCGCCCGGGGCCAACATGTACTCACGAAGCCATACGTGTTGGCTCTCTTCTGGGGCATGGGATGAGCAATGGTCAAGGCCCAGTGGCAGCCACAGGCCTGACATTAATCCAGGCACAGAGAGAATTGGGGATTTAATGTAATTCAGACAGAATTTCTTCAACAGGGAGGTGTGTCAAGTTCACTCAAAAGAAAAGTTCTAAGGCATTGATTAATTTACTATTAGAGAGTGTTAAATGTAACATTTTTTTAAACTGCTGTTATACATAAAAACTTCCAGAAATTGTGCTATTCGGGTTATGCTTGTAACTCGTAGCTCAAGAAGAGTGCTTTTACAATTAAAATCATTGTTAGCTCTACTACTCATGCTTGCTAGTCTACAGATGGGCAGTGGGTCTAAATATGAGCCTTTAATCGCATAACAATGTAAGTGGTGCGCGGGGTCAATTTGAAAGAAAGTCATTTCTAAGCTAATTTTTTTTTTTTTTTTTTTTTTTTTTTGCTTCCTTCTTCCTGCTCCTTTCCCTCCTTGAGTCCAAAGTCAGCTTCCTGAAACCCCATCTACTGTCTGTCTCATTCACAGCTATAACGCCAGGTATAGCGTGGGGCCTGGCACAAAGTAAATGCTCAATAAATATTTGTTGACCAATTGCTGAACTCCTCTAATTGTTCATGGTTAAAATTTCAGGATGGGCTTATTTTTTCTTTTAAGTTAGCTTTTATACATTAGTTGAATTATCATTAAATGAAATTAAATAAATTAACGGCAGGCGGACTCCCAACCACTGCGCCACCAGGGAAGCCCTAAGCTAATTTTTAAAACATATTATTTCTCTTTTTTTGGTCCTTATCCATCTACTAGGATTTACCCAAATGCCAACTAGAACTTACATGAGCAGCTTAAAAGGATCTGATATGGGAATAGAGGCCACGTGTAGAGAGGTAGCTTGACCAAAGTTTGGGGTAGATTACTTGAACCTCCTTTTGAGGATGATTTTAAAGTCATCTCCAGTGGGGTTTTACCAGAGTGACTGTAGTTTTTGTTTTTCTTTCCTATTTTGATGTTTGCCCTGTTGGGAACTAAACAGAACTGTGACCTCTATTTCACAACTTGCAAAACTGATTTTAATTTCTTCCGAGAGATCCATCGCTTTTCCGACAAAATATATTTCTCCCCTCTGTGAAGGTGGAGGTCCTCACCATCAGCCACAGAACCAAGTTAAGGAGGGACCTTCCTGAGCACACGAATTTCCTGCAGGGAACTTTGGAATCCCCGTCCAGTCACGTGGCGCCAGGGTCACGGGCCCTGCAGGGGTCTCCAGGCCCATCCAGCACACGTGCTGCCAGTTCCTGTTGCGACCACACCCTGGTGGGGTGGGATTCTGCACATTGATTATTCTGCTATTTCCTCTTTCTCATGTGTGGTTAGGGAGGCTGAAGTTTAAACCTATAGCAGAAGATTTAATCAGGGACTTCCCTGTTTGTCCCACTGCAGGGGGCCCGGGTTCGATCCCTGGTCGGGGAACTAAGATCCCACAAGCCCCGTGGCACAGCCGGAAAAAAAAAAAAAGAACCAATCCAGGGTAAACTGAGTTAGGAGAAAATGGCAGCAGAGCATGTCCTGTGTGAGACCGACACCTGTAGCCTCAGTTTATAGAACCTGCTCTTATCTCACTTGTGGGGTAGAGGTGGCATCTGGCTACCAATTGGTTGCCAAGAGGTTCCTGCACCACATGGGAAACAGTCACATTCCCATATCTCATAGCCGCACATTTCAAATATACACAACCAACACAATTCAGTAGCTTCCAATGTTCAGATCATCTCCTTCGGGCATAATCATACTTTAGTCATACTTTGAAACTAAAAAAAATTTTTTAAAGGTGCTCTCCTTTAATCAATTGAACTCATCACATTGAATATTCGAGCAATTCCCATCAAGTACACAATGCAAATGATCGCTTTAAAGATTTGTGCACGCTTGAAATCACTGGGGACAGATCCACCCCTAATATTTGTGGGTTCCACGGCCAAGGTTCACATGGAAACCCGTAGGTCATATGTGTAAATATTTAGAAGTTATAAATAAGCTATGGCCACCCAAGATCCCAACGCCTACTTCCCAGGGATCCCCCCTTGGCCTGGGGGCTAAATGAACCAGGGGGCCAGCCCTCCCTCCTGCAAGCCTGTGTGGGAGCAGGGAAGCACAGAGCAAGCCGGGCCTGGGCCAGGACTGTGACTGACTGGCCTGAAGCTAGGATGGGGACTGATTTAATCACACTCCCAGGGGTCAGGGCAGCCAGGATCCCTCCCCCTACGCCTCACTTCTCCCATCAGGGTTTCTAGGCAGTTTGAAGCCCCTTCCAAAACTTCCCCCATTGCAGCAGGGACAGTTACTGGGACCCTGGTCTGCCCAGCCCCAATGGTGGGGGACTTGGGGTGGCCATCCTTAAGCAAAAGCTAGAACTCTTTCATTTTCTTCTCCTCATGAAGAGAACCTCACCCCTGTCTGCTTTCGTCGACCCCTCATCCCCGTTCTCCATCGGCCCTCCCAGGCAATCCCTGTAGGATAATTCAGCTACCAAACTTGCACAAAACTTTTCCCATAAAAACAAACAAACAGGGCTTCCCTGGTGGCGCAGTGGTTAAGAATCCACCTGCCAATGCAGAGGACACGGGTTCGAGCCCTGGTCCGGGAAGATCCCACATGCCTTGGAGCAACTAAGCCCGTGCGCCACAACTACTGAGCCCACGTGCCACAACTACAGGGCCCACGTGCCTAGAGCCCGTGCTCCACAACAAGAGAAGCCACTGCAATGAGAAGCCCACGCAGTGCGAGGAAGAGTAGCCCCCGCTCACCACAACCAGAGAAACCCCGCGCACAGCAACGAAGACCCAACGCAGCCAAAAATATATACATAAATAAATAAATAAAAATGAAAAACAAACAAACAGACAAAAACAGTCCTGGTGTTGTGGAAACCAGTCCTCTGCATTCGGAGCGTGAGCACCGCCACGCAGTAGCAATAGGAAGGGCTGCAGCTGACCCCACAGGAAAACACACAATAAATGCAGGGACATAAAGCTCTGAACACTGAGCTTTGAACTTCCACGCCAAAGATGAACCGACCACCTTCCTGCTGCCCCACTGCTCACCCTGCAGGCGTGCTGGGATTATAAAGATGCCACTGCCGGCTCAGTGGCTAAGCACCAGGCATGGTGCTCAACAACGCTTTCTCTCACATCCCACCCCCAATTCTGTTGGCTTTACCTTCAGGATCTATCCTGAGTCCGACACCTCTCCCCACCTGTCTGCCACCCCAGTCCAAGACACAGTCAGCTCAGGCCTGGGTTCTTACCATCCTTCAAGAACCCCACACCTGGCTCCACGCTCTGCTCTCACTAGCTTAAAATTCTTCTTTTTTTAATTTGCTTTTGACGGTTATCCTTTATTTTATTTTTTCTTCCAGTTTTATTGATATATAAGTGACATACAGCACTGTATAAGTTTAAAGTGTACCGCATAATGGTTTGACGTCCAAACATCACGAAATGATTACCACAGTAAGTTTAGTGAACATCCATCACCTCGTATAGATACATTAAAGATACAGAAAAAAATGTTTTTTCCTTGTGATGAGGACCCAGGATTTACTCTCTTAATTTTCATATATAACATCCAGCTGTGTTAATTATATTTATCATGTTGTACATTATATCCCTAGTATTTATTCATCTTATAACTGGAAGTTTGTGCCTTTTGACCACCTTCCTCTAATTCCCCCTCCCCACAGCCCCACCTCTGGTAACCACAAATCTGATCTCTTTTTCTATGAGTCTGTTTGTTTGTTTTTGATGTATATCTGATGTACAACACTACTACGTTGGTTTCCATTACACAACATAGTGATTTGGTACCTCTCTACATTTCAAAATGATCACCAGGATAAGTCTAGTTACCACGCCATCTTGAAATTCTTAATACTTTTGGAACAAGAGGCCTTGCATTTTCATTCTGCACAGGGCCCTGCAAATTAGGTAGTGGGTCCTGCCCGTCATCTCTATTAGAACGTAAGCTCCATAAGGGCAGGACCTTAGCTCTTTTGTACCTCAATGGACACAGAATTTATCCAACTGATATTCTGGCCCAGGTGTTCCAGGAAATACTCTTATGCTGGCTGGGTAAATACTGGGATCCCCACCTGAAGGTCCCTCCGCCCCAGAACCTTAGGGCCTCTCTGTGATCCAGCAGCTGAAGAGTTAACACATGGGTCTCTAGAACACTGCTGCTCCAGCCCTCAGCCAGCGTCCCCTTCCTCCCCTTAGAAGGGCAGCCTCTGCACCCTTGGGGTGGTTAAACATTTCCACCAGTACCCCAGGACACAGCACAGCGCCTGGCATTTGGTAGGTGCCCGAAAATATTGTTGAATGAATAACTAAATTCATTTGTTTATTCGGTGACTAAATGGGTATCAAATGGGCATTGCCAGACTCAGTACTATGCAAATGTAGGCATGTGCTGGGACAGACTCTGCGTTTCGGTGAACAGCTTGTGATCTAATGGGAGTCCCAGGATGCCCTGTTGGCTATATGATTTGCAGGGGCCAGTGCAAAATGAAAATCCCGGGCTCCTGGTTCAAAACGCAGGCAAAAAAAGCTATCTCCTTTCTTCTGCCGTCTCTCTCTCCATCTGTCATGGTGTCTTTCATTTGCTATGAAATGTCACACTCCCTCCGGCACGGGAACACTCAAGGGGTGAGTGCATACCCTCGCAGGTGCCTAGGGCTTTCAGCCAACCCTGGTTCTCCCAGCGTCCATGCCCAGGTCCCCACCACAAGCCAAGGGCGGCAGTGGTCTCCGGCTGGGGTGGGGGAGTGAGCAGCTGAGGACCCATCCCAAGGAGAATGGGAGGTGGGGAGGTGATGGGGGGTGGGATGCCACGTGAGTAGAGGCTCCAAGCCCAGGGCGCATGCTCCATTGACCCATCAGAGTTACTTATAAAACACACATTCAAGATAAAGCTATTAAGAATTTCAGGATGGTGACTAAAGAGCATTAACCTCAAGTACAGGGCCCTGAGCGACCAAACTGGTCTCGCACCCACGTTAGATGCAGGCTCTGTCCTCCTTCTCACGGGCTGTCCTCCAACCAGGCACCCCCATGCCCGTGGAGGGGGGGGGAGGTCCCGGAGCTGACTGGGTGCAGGGGGAACCCTCTCTCTTTCTCTCCGCAGGGGCTGTGAGGGCCTCCAGCGTCTTCCCCATCCTCAGTGTCACGCTGCTCTTCTTTGGCGGGCTCTGCGTGGCAGCCAGCGAGTTCCACCGCAGCAGACACAATGTCATCCTCAGCGCGGGCATCTTTTTTGTCTCTGCAGGTGAGCATCTGGTCTCAGCCCTGAGGGCATCACAGACACCAGACCCAAGGCAGGGCCACCAGGACAAAGCAATGCTATTCAGGGTTCCCTCCAGGGAAGGAACAAGAAAACGTTCAACTTGCGTGTTAAGAATGAGAACCAAAGACTTTAATTAGAACCAAAGATGCTGACATTCTAGCTGAGAATGCGCGGAGGGGAGACGAGGGGAAGGTCAGCTTGGAGAGGCGGAGAATGACTAATGAGAGTGTGCGTGTATGTGTCTGCACATAGTGGGCAGGGGGCAGTATGGTGTGTGTAATGTGTGACCTGAGAGATGGCTTCAGTGTGTTTTAAAGGGGTCCATCTTTCTGTTCACTTGGACATCATCATACACTATCTCTGGCCCTTTGAGACCTGTGTTTGCTGGTTTAACTGTTGTTCACAGCTCTTCAAGCGCACAAACCCTCAGACTGTTCAAAGCATCTCTGGGAACAAGGTAAAAGTCAGCAGCCCCAGATGCTCGCGGGGAAGACCTTATCATCAATAGCAGCCTTGACAGGAAGGTGGCACAGGGTGGCAAGGAGGACGAGGCAGTCCCCAGGAAGAGGTCCTATTTCTGCACCCTCTCTCCTCCCTTCATCTCCATCCCTCCTCCACCCTCCTCATCCTCCTCTATTCCCTCTGGGTTTTCACTCCACCATCGCTTTACAATCTCTTCCCACCCCACCCCTCAATCAATGCCATCTGGATGAAATGCTTTAGAGACGCAAAGAACAAGGTTGGGGTGGGAGGGTGGGGAGCTTGACTCTTCGGTGATGACCTCCAAACTTTGACCCATAACGGCAGAATATTTACTGGGGTAGAAACAGTGGGGAAGAGTATAAAATGGTGGGTGAGAGGGGCTTACCCTCCTGGATTTGAATTCTGGCTCTACCTGTGGAGCCTTGGGAATGTTACCAAATCCCTATAACTTCGTTTCCTTGACTGTAAAATGGGAAATAATAATAGTACCTATTTTATAGGGTTGTTGGAAGGAGGTTGAACATAAAAATCACAATATTATTTTCTAGCATTGGAAAAGCAACACAATATAGTTCCAAAGTTGGAAGCCCAGCATCCCGGCCTCCTCCAAGATATTGCTCAAGTTTCTTCCCTACTGTTTTCCTTCTTTGGAATGGGAAAAGTGGATGGCATCCAGCTCTGAGTCTCTGGGAACCAACTCAAGCAACAGACCAGGGGAAAGCCGCCATCTTGTCAGGAGAATGAGATTAGCCCAAAGGTGATGCTCTGTGTGGACAGATGGTAACAGCTGGTAAACCCAGGGACCTGTGTTGCTTTGAGGCACATGCTAGTTGCTGGTGGCCCCCTCCAGACCTCCTGGGCTCTGACTGACCCAGAGGATGCTGTGCTGTGCTGATATGAGGGTTTCCTAAACAGAAGATCATTATTTTGTCCCCCAAGGGGATTGTTGAGGGAGAGTGTGTCACCAGCAACCTTCCTCTCACCAGGGGTGTTGTGAGAGATGGCAGGTAGATTAGACACATGGGAACCGGGGAACATGAGGGGCAGCAGCAAAGCCCTAAGGGGAAGCCAGAAGCTGGGGGTCTCATCCTAGCTATCCCCCCACCACGGGTCTCCCTGAGGACCCTGAAGAGCCTCAGTTTCTCCACCTACAAAGTGAAAATTTGGGAGGATTCAGCACTCCCTAAGGCTCTTTTTTGCTCAGTTATTCTAAGGTTCTATGGTTTCAGGCAAGCAGTCAACAACCCTTTATTGAGTACCTACTCTGTGCCAGGCACTAGGCATTATGCTCAAGACCATGGGCTCTGAAGCCAGGCTGCCTGGTGCAAATCATGGCTCTACCACTTCCCAGCTTAGTAACATCGGGCAAGTCTCTTAACCACTCTGTGCCCCAGTTTCCTCATCTGGAAAATGGGGATAATAATGGCTCTACCATTTAAGGCTGTTCAGAGAATTAAATAGTTGGTATATGGAAAGAGCCTAGAACTGCATCTAGCCCACAGTAACTGCTGGATGCATAATAACTGCTACTATATACATTGTACCATTTAATTCTCATGCTGATGCAATTCAACAAATATGCACAGGGCTCTTGCTTGGGTCAGGCTCTGGGTAAGGAGAGGAGGCCATAGTAGTGAACAAACCTAGCCTAGGTCTGCCCTTAGGGAGCTTACGGTCTAATGGTTGGGAGAAAGTGATTACCCACTTAACATCTAGTTCTTCCTAAGCTTTTTTACTGAAATCTAAATCCACCCATGGCCAAGAGACAGTCCTGGGTTCAAATCCCACCTCTGCCATTTCCCAGCTGTGTTGACTTGGAAAGTTATTTATCTTTTCTGTGTCCCAGTTTCCTCATCTGTAAAAGAGGGGTGTTTTTTTTTTAAGCAGGCCTGTTGCAATGATTAATTGAGATCATGCACATAAAGACTTTGCACAGTGCCTGGTACATCATCTGTGCCCTAGAAATAAGTGGCAACTCACTTGGCTTACCGCTTCCTTTAACCTGAGCTGACATCCGAGCCTCTCCTTGAGCTTCTTTTGTTTTTTCCCAGCAAGACTTCCTTTCAGGGCTTCTCAAACTTTGCCACCAAAATTTACCTGTGGGCAGAGGAGAGCGAAAACGGGGCCCTGGGAAGTCAGGGGGCATCACCAGAAGCCACCTTCCGTGAGCTGAAATGTCTCTGAAGACTGTCTCCCATTTATACTTAAAAATTCATGTGAATTCTGCTCTCTCCTCATTATATTCATGTTCATTTTAATATAAAAGAATGTGTCTTCCCTACTCATCTTCAAGCCAAATTGACACTCTAGAAAGAGGAGCCATTTTTTCATCCTGTGGTTTCCTGCAGCCTGACACAGGGCTGGCTGCATCAACCCCCATATTAAGAAATAGCTCAGTGATTAGAACTCGCTGCCTACCTGCTGAGGGCCTGCGCTGGGGAAGGCCAAGAGGAGACAGGGAAGAAACAGACCTTGGCCCTGCCCTCTAAGGGGTAAGTCCTAGATGGAATATGGCCAGAGATTGTATTCAAAATATGAATTCCCCTTAATGCATGAGCACCAGCCAGTCAGAACAGATAGCACTGGAGCAGAGTGGGGGTGGCCCTTGCTATGCCAAGCTTTAACCCTTTGGTTGCTGGACTCCAGGGAGATCTTGGGGACCCCCAGGAAGAGTATGGGGCATTCAAGGAATGGAGAGGATACTTAGGAGGCCATTGGAAATGGTTATTTACCAACTGGTACTGGGAACTGTAATGAGGAACAGCTTCCATTTAGAACCACCCTACAGGTGGCCCGGATTTGGAGGCAAGGAGACTCCAGGTGATGTACCAACCTCCCTGAGTCATTATTGGTATCAAGGCCCGGATGAGACCCTTAAAGCAAAGGACACAAAGAGACATTCTACCTTTGGAGCAATAATGTGAAACAAGTAGTCACAGATGAGGGCAACCCCCAGGCCCTCACTTTCTACTGTTTCTTCTTACTACTCCCTGGAGAATCAATTTCTCTCCAAGCGACTAGTCAGCTCTTTCCAGGGCTATTCTGTTGGCACATGGGGTCTCTAAGTCGGCAGACCTTGTCTACTGGGGACAACAGCTTCATGTTCCCCAATTCTTGATGCTTGAACAACAGATAATCTAAAGCATTATCGTATCCCGTGCAGATAAAAAGACTTAGCTACTGCACCTTCCCCATTCGTTCCCCAAACTGCAGCTCCAGACCCATATATGTCCACTCAGCAACCACATTCCGACTCTCAATAAGCACTTCCAACCCACCTCCTCTTCTCTAAGCCTATTCTCTCTGCTGCCTCTTATTTTAGCTCAAGATACCATCAACCTCCCCTTCATCCAAGCTAGAACCCTACTAGTAAGTCACTCTCAACTCCGTTGTCAATCACCTTTCATCTCCTGTTGTTCAGGACCCAGCTGAAATGTCACCTTGTCTTCAGAACAAGGGGGTTTAATCATTCTCTCTTTCTCTCTTTGCTCCTGAACCATTTCATATGTGTCTCTGGAAGAACCCTTACTATATTTTGCTATAATTGCATTTAATGTCAGTTTCTTCTGCTAATGGTGAGGAACTCAAGGTCAGGGATCTGCATCTCGTTCATTTTACCATCATCATGACTTATTGCTGAAGATTAAGCTTTGAGGGAATGAATTGCTTCTAAGGGAAAGTACATACATTCTGAATTCTACTGCACTTGCTGAAAGAGTAAGGTGAATTCTTTAGCTGAACGCTTCCCACCCAGAATGGAGCGGCAGAATTCTTCATTTCCCGAGAGACAGACCCTGCAAGAAGAGCTCAGCAGCTGGATTTCCTGGCCATAAATCCATTCTCCTCTCTCCCTGTTGACTCCACATTTTTTTTTAATAGATATTTCCAGCCTAAAAGTGACAGTCACCTCTGAGGTTTATAAAGGATGTATTTTTCTTTCCCCTTCTCTTAGGGTTAAGCAACATCATCGGCATCATAGTTTATATATCAGCCAATGCTGGAGACCCCGGGCAGCGTGACTCCAAAAAGAGCTACTCCTACGGCTGGTCCTTTTATTTCGGAGCCTTCTCTTTCATCATCGCGGAAATTGTAGGAGTAGTCGCTGTGCACATCTATATAGAAAAACATCAGCAGTTACGTGCCAAATCCCACTCGGAGCTCCTGAAGAAATCTACCTTTGCTCGCCTTCCACCCTACAGGTATAGATTCCGGAGGCGGTCAAGTTCCCGCTCCACAGAGCCCAGATCCCGAGACCTGTCCCCCATCAGCAAAGGCTTCCACACCATCCCTTCCACTGACATCTCAATGTTCACCCTTTCCCGGGACCCCTCAAAGATCACCATGGGGACCCTCCTCAACTCCGACCGGGACCATGCTTTTCTACAGTTCCACAATTCCACGCCCAAAGAGTTCAAAGAGTCGTTGCATAATAATCCGGCCAACAGGCGCACCACGCCCGTCTGAACTGACTTCTGCCCTCTGCCCTCCACCCCAGCACAGCCCGGTGGGAAGTGGACAGAGGTGTCTCTGAGGTTGCATGGCATGGTCCTCGTGATGGTATTACTTTTTACAAAGACTGAAACCAAATGGACTCAGCCCTCTCCCACAGTTCGCCCCTCTCCCTCCAGGTCCTAACCCCTCTGTCCCTCCCCGACTTTTCAAGCCAATCCCATGACATCTCTCTCTGTGTATCTGTGCCAGATGTTTTCCTTTCTTCCTTCTTTACTGGAAGGACCTCCACATTCTTCCCTCCTTGGAAGAGGACTTTACTCAAAGTCACAGGTGGTGGCTGGGGGGCTGAGAGACTCTCTTCTGTTTTGTAATTCAGTCCATGTGTAGCCAAGTTGACATTCTCTGTATTATTGATATCTTATAATGTTTCTTTTTCTGTGTGACTTATTTCACTTAGGATCATCGTACCTAAATCCACTCATTATGCTGCTACGGGCCTGGTGACATTGCTTTCATTGCTGAGTGATATTCCATTGCACGTAAGTGCCACAACTTGTTGATCCATTTTTTGCTGTCGTGGATATTTATCTTGTACCGTGGACGAGGTTCCTGTAAAGAGGGCAGCCCCAAACTTTGGGGTGGCTCTGTCTGTTTGATTTCTGTTTCCCTAAGCCTAGTGCCCGAGGCTATGTACCTTGTTTTTTGGATGTTTCAGGAAATACCATACGTTTCTCCAGGGTGGCTGGGGGCGGGGGGGATCTCCGAATCCCCAGACTTGTGCATAGTTGTCCCCATTGTCCACTCCAAATCCTCAGGACACCAACGGCCCAGGTGGCCCTGAGGGAGGCATTCACCTTTCTGTGTTAGAAAAACATGCCCAGAAATCAAAGATGTCAGAGCCCTGAAGCAGCTACTGTAATAAGCACTCACATATTAAAGGTTTTGCCTTGTCGTAACCAACCGAGCTGGGGTACTTTGTTTCTTCTGGGTAATTCCTGCACAAATTTACAAATTCATTTGCCCTGCCCTCAAACTGCCTCATGTATGTGTTGGAAGCTGAGCTTTGCTCATCCACACTCTAGCCACTAGGAAGGATCCTCCTTTACCTCTTGAGGCCAGCAGGGTGCTCCTACCAATGTCAGAGTCTGTGTGTCTCTCACCTAAATCCCGGGAAGCTACTGGGGGCAAGCATGTGTTCAAAAATCTGGCTCTGGCACCCAGTAGCTCTAGGACCTTGGGAAAACCCACCCGACCTTCAAACCTCAGTCTCCTCATCTGTAAAATGGAGCATGGTACAGTATTCTCCTCCACAGAGTTGTGAGGCTTAAATAAAACTTCATGTGTAAAATGATTAGCACACTGCAAATAATCAATATGTATATTTTTTAATTTTTGGATGAATTCTGGGTAGAGTGAGCATTATCTGAGTTTGGGCTGCCATAACAAATACTATAGATCAGGGTGGCTTAAACAATAGATATTTATTTTTCACAGTTCTGGAGGCTGGGAAGTTTAAGATCAGGGTGCCAGCAGATTTGGTTCTTGGTGAGGGCTCTCTTCCTGGCTTGCAGACAGCTGCCTTCTCACTGTGTCCTCACCTGGCAGAGCCACTAACTCCATCACTAGGGCCCCACCCTCATGACCTCCTCTAACCTAATTACCTCCCAAAGGCCCCATCTCCAAATATCACCACATCAAGGGTTAGGGCTTCGATATGTGAATTTGGATGGTGGGGAGGGACCCCATTCAGTCCACAGCAAGCATGACTGCAGGAAGATAGAAGCCAAATGCGAGCTATTCTTTTTTGGGGGGAAGGGTGTACTTTGCACAGGCTCTGAGAGGCACGGGGGCAGGGGGGTAGAAAGTGGAAGGACATTTGAATATTTTGAAAAATTGATATCAGAAAGCATGAGAAGGGCTTCCCTGGTGGCACAGTGGTTAAGAATCTGCCTGCCAATGCAAGGGACACAGGTTCGTGCCCTGGCCTGGGAAGATCCCACATGCTGCAGAGCAACTAAGCCCATGTACCACAACTACTGAGCCTGAGCTCTAGAGCCTGCAAGCCACAACTACTGAGCCCACGTGCCACAACTACTGAAGCCCGTGTGCCTACAGCCCGTGCTCCACAACAAGAGAAGCCATGACAATGAGAAGCCCATGCACTGCAACAAAGAGTAGCCCCCGCTCGTTGCAACTAGAGAAAGCCTGCACACAGCAGCAAAGACCCAACACAGCCAAAAATGAATGAATGAATGAATAAATAAATAAATAAAAGCATAAGAAATGGATGTCACCTCTGCCCACAGTGACTCCTGGGGTGCTTGTGGCGCACGCCAGCTCGTCACACCTCCAAGGAGCTTCCCACTTCTGGGTTCAGTCACTCAAGGGGGCAGAGTTATGGTCATAAGAGCTCATGCTTACCTGGCACTGTTGGTACCAGGCTGTGCTCTACAACCTTACACATATTGTACCATTTAATCCTCTAGAAATATCCCCATTTTACCAAGGAGGAAACTGAGGCCAGAGAGGGTATGTGATTGCCCACACTTCATCCCTGCTACAACCTCGAAGTCCTGGGAAACCAGTCACACGTGCCTGCACTCACACCCTCGGTGAATTTTATTGTAAAGCACAGACTAGTAACAATTTGTTTTGTCTGATACTTGAGAGTCATTGTATGCAAATTACACCCATACATCAAATTACCTCATTGAATCCTTAAGACAACCCCACATGTAGTAGGAATTATTATCCGCATTTTGGCAGGTGAGGAAATAGAGGCTCAAGAAGGGTATCTTAGGGGCTGATGAACAGAGCCAGCGTTTAGAGGCAAGCCTCTGCTTCCTAATTTGACTGATTTCCTCCCTCTGCCAGCATTTCCCAAATCTCAGTCATCTGAGTTCAACCGTTGCGAAGTGTTTCACATCCACATACCACATTAACCATTATTTATTTGATGTTTCTCTTTAAATTGACTCATTTTTTACTTCAATAAATATATCTTGAAAGTGAACTTTATATCACTACTGTAAAAAAGAAAACTGGAATTGCTTGCCGTAAGCAAATGGTAACTGGGAAAATAAATACAGTAAAAGCAACACAATCACACCATACTCTAGCTGCTGCCTGTTCTAAGCCGAAGGCCAGCTGCCTGCTCTTTGTAAAAAGGATATAACCAAAATGTTAGAAAGATTAGTTAAGATACTCTGGCACCAAAGAAGATGCTTGCTTTGGCTTAATCAGGAGAACCAGAAAGGGGAAAACCTTCTCACTAATGCTTCTCTCTAATATTGCAGCTGTGTGTCACATCAAGTTATCTCACCCCACACTTTGGGAAAAGTGGCTCCAGGCACCCTTGGAGAGGGAAGGATCTGGGAGATGGAGTAAGTAGGTGATGAATACTCTGAAGGGGAAGAAGCAGCAACCTGCAGCCCTGGGAACTACGAGTTTGTCAAAAACAAGGCATCTGGGGAGTTGATCAGGGATGGGGAGAAAGGTCCCAGGGGCTTAACTAGCTCTGGAGACCCAGTACAGAGCCTTCTGCAAAGGCAAGAGAGCAGGAGGAGGAAAGCAGGTACCTGACGCCTGGAAGGACCCCTGCACCTCTAGGTCTGCTCCCTGCAAGGTTTTGGTGCATGGGCCGTCAGAGTGCCTTTGCTTGAAGACTGATCAGCTGGACCCAGCTGGCTGACATCAAATGAATATTCATATCAACACTCATGGTTCACAGCCAGGACCCTGGGCAATCCTGGTCATCCAAACCCCTGTGAAGAGTATTCACATTCACTAGGCTCCCACTGTGTGTGCCAAGCAATGTGCCAGGAACTTCTCTTATTTTGTCTCATTAATCCTAAAATTCGAGGTAGGTACTATTGTTAACCCATTGGATAGATGTTGAAACTTGCAAAGAGAAAGCAAAGCAGGTACTCCAACCTAATTCCAAAGCTTACGCAATAGCCACTCACTAATCATCTCTGGTCACACTTCTCAAATCTCTTGCTCCATCGCTGAGTTCCCAACCTCCTTCCCCCAACAATGCAGCTCCCTTTCCCAGCCCACTCATTTCTGGACCAGCAGCGTCCTACGGCCAATCTCAAGACCAGAACCTTGGGGTTTCTCTTTTATACTTCTCTATTCTGCGGCCCCGAGAGCTGATCTTTTGCCAAGTTCTTCTCTACCTTTTGAGAGGGCGTAACATTCAAGCAAGCAAACTCTGCAGCTACACTGCCCAGATTTGAATCCCAACTCTGCATTTATCAGCCATGAGAACTTTCACAAGATAATCTCCCTGTGCCTCAACTTCCCCAGCTGTAAAATGGACACAAAAATAGTCCTCACTCCATAGGTTTGTGGTGAGGATTCAATGAGCTTATTTTCATAAAGCATTTGGAACTGTACTTGAAACACAATCATCACCATATAAATGTTAGCTATTATTATTTAATACTGTTCACAGATTTACGTTTTTCCTCCTGGGCCCTTTCCCCCTTGTTTTCCAGATTGTGTTGACACTCTTCTGCTCTAATCAAGCCAGTGTCCACACACTTATTCCCAGTTCTCTAGCTTTGTCAATGAGTATTATCCCTGCCTGCAACGTTTTCCCTTGTCCTCTCCAAATTCTGCCCATTCTTCAAGGCCAAGATTAAGCCTCATCCCTTCCATGAAGTCTGTAGTGATTTCTCGGGCCACATAATCTCTCACTTCGTGGCATTCATTCATTCACTCACTCACTCACTCATTCATTCATTCATCTAGCACTTATTACTGAGTACCTACTATGTGTCAGAAACAACCATAATCCCCACAGATATGACCACTGCCCTCATGGAACTCCCAGTCCAGTACTAAACAAGTACTAAAGTCCTAAACAAGTAAACACACAAATCATCATCATTTACAGTTGCAATCTGTGTCATAAAGGGAAGGTAGAGAGTAAAAAGTACACAGGCATGTAAACAGAGGGCTCTAATTTTGATGGAGAGTCAAGGAACAGGAGTTGGCATTTACAGTTATACCTAAAGGTAGAGCTAACATTATCCAAATAAAAGAGGGACACATGGAGGGAGAAGAAACCGCAGCGTGTGCAAAGGCCCCGAGACTGGAAAGACCCCTCCTCCAAAAAAGTCAGTAAAGCTGGAGCACATACAGGAAGAGTAGCATCAGATGAGACTAAAAGAAAAGCTGGATCCAGAGGATGTCAAATTACAGGCATGTTAAAGGTCTTGAATTTTGATTCTAAGTACATTCAGAAGCCATTTAAGAGTTTTAATTAGGGATACATTAGAGACAATCTAATATGTATTTTCAGAAATTTTATATGATAGGTACCCAGTGAAATACTAGTTTCATAAATATTATCTTTAGAAGTACTTTAAGAGCTTGTACATTGCCTGCTTTATCCACAGTCTCTGGTAGGTGGACACCATCATGAATTGGACATGACCTTGCCCCCAGGCACAGCTGATTAGATCATAGATTGCACCTCATCTAAGGCTAGCCAACCCATTCATAGCGTGGCCAGTGGCCTGGGACTTTCGACTTGACTTAAAGGGGTAAACTGAGAAAAAAAAAAGGTAAACTGAGACAATCAGATGATCTCTGCTGGAAGCTTTAACTAAGAGACACAGAAATCGGTTGCTAGTTGGCTAGGGGGAGCAAAACAGAAAAGATATAAGGAAGCCTTGGGACTAGGGCAGCAACAATAGGCCAAATGCAAGTTGAAGTTATTAAAAAAAACAACAACAAACTGTTTGGTCATGAGAAGACAACCCTGCAAAGCCTTCCCATTATACTTAAATAAAATCCAAATTTTTGCCCTGGTCTCCAAGGTCTTGCATTATAAAGATTATACTAACGGGAATTCCCTGGCAGTCCAGTGGTTAAGACTCTGTGCTTTCACTGCCGAGGGCATGGGTTCAATCCCTGGTCAGGGAACTGAGATCCCGTATGCCATGTGGCTAGGCCAAAAAACTAAATTAAGAAAAAAAAATCATACTAACCTATCCATCTTTATTCCATGCCACCTTTTATCTCGTGGCCTACACTTCAGTCACATGTCCTCCCTTTTCAGTTCCTTGATCCAGCCAAACATATTTCTGCCTCAAGGCCTTTGCACCTGCTGTTCCCACTGCCTGAATTCTCTTCTCTTTATGTGGCTGTCCCCTTCTCATTCTTCAGGTCTGAGCTGACAAGTCACCTCTTCATTTACCAACTCTCAAAAGCAAATCCCCTGTTATTCTTTAGTATAGTCCATACTTATTCTCTTGATAGTTTGGAAGGGTGTAATATTTTATCTTTTGCTTGTTTGTTTACTTACTAGGAGATAAGTTCTGTGAGAGTGGTGTACTTGACTGTCTCGTTCTAGCTACTCATCTGGTAAGTGCTCAGCTATCCAAAGGAAGGAAAGAGAGAAAGAGAATGCATTAAGTACTATTTAGGGGAAAACAAATATCACAAAGAGAGGAAGAGAGTGGCTTCCTTGGGTTCTAATAGCTTCCCTGTCCCATTTCCTCCAGGCCCAGCTGTACTGCAGGTGTAGTCCTCAGATCTCTGGGAGACTTTTTCCGAATTCCTTCAACAATCTCCCCTTGCCTTGAGCAAGCCTGAGTGAGTCTCTGTTCCTAGTTACCAAATGAACATTGACTAGAACCTCTGAAGCTTCCAGAACTGGGGAATACCCAGTCATATGGGAGCAGCTGAGAGTCCCTCTTAGGGACAGCAGGACAGCTGGACCAGAACGGCATTTAGTCAGGATGTTTATAGAAGGGAGATCAGAACCTCAAAGCCAGTTCAGTTCAGAAAGAGCCAAGACTGAGAAAGAACCAGGGACCAGAAACCAAGTGGCAGTGTCTGAGAGCTAGTAAATCATCAGCCTAAAATGAAAGCTACCATAAAGGCAATGGCAAGCCCAAGTTACTAGGCTGAAAGCAAGCAACTCCTGGAGGTTAGATTAAATTTGTGGAACGCTGATTCCCTCTTTGTAAATATGAAAAAACCCAAAGAAACAAAAAACAGTTTTAAGATGGTGGTCTGGACTTCATGGGTCCTTCTTTCCCGCTTTAAGTAAGAACATTTTGTCTGAAAGTAACACCCAATTCTAACTTAACTAGATTGTATTTATCAGGTAAATTGAGCTATCATAACAAACCCCCAAATTTCTGGGGCTTAACCAAATAAACCTTTATTTCTTGCTCACACAGAGTCCAATGTAGGTGTTTCTGGCTGAGTAACACTCCTGGATGGCCCTGCTCCAAGCTGTAACTCAGGGAACCAAGCTGCTTCTATCTTGTAGTTTTGCGATCTTGTGGCTTCAGGGTGGTCCTGATATCATCCACCTTGGTAGATGGGGGGAGGAGGACAGGTGAGGGGTGGTGATGAGGAAGTGAAGGATCATGCACCTAAACTTAACTACCTTGACCCAGAAGTAACCCATTCATTCCATTAGTAAGAGCAGTCACATGGTTCCATCTAGATTCCAGGGGAGGTGATGCTGAAAACATCATCCATGGCTGAAGAGTTGTTTCCTAGTAATATCTCTACATAATATAAGATATTCATTGATATTTGGCAAGTGACTAGTCATCTCTGCCATTCAATTTAAGTATGAAAAAATGTTTCCTCTGTAAAAAGAAATCTCAAGATAAAGGGGCTCACAGGTTAGTTAATTCAGCAGCTCAAAGATAAATCCAAGGACCCAAAGTCTTTCCATCCTTCCACGCTTCCATCCTCGAGCCAGTATCCATCATACCAAGATGAAATATCCCATCGTATCCAGATGCAACATCCAGCACAAAAGCTGCCTCTTTCCTGTGTGTCTTTTTTTTTTTTTTTAATTTATTTTCTTGGCTGTGTCGGGTCTTAGTTGCAGCACGCAGGATCTTCGTTGAGGCATGCAGGATCTTTGTTGTTGTGGTGTGGGGGCTCTTCATTGTGGTGCTCAGGCTTCTCCCTAGTCGTGGCGTGTGGATTTTCTCTCTCTAGTTGTGGCGCCCGGCTCCAGGGCACATGGGCTCTGTAGTTGTGGTTCGCAGGCTCCAGAGCATGTGGGCTCTGTAGTCTGCAGCATGCGGGCTCTCTCATTGAGCCACGCAAGCTCAGTAGTTGTGGTGCACGCGGGCTTAGTTGCCCCGTGGCACGTGGGATCTTGGTTCCCCGACCAGGGATCCAACCCACATCCCCTGCATTGGAAGGTGGATTCTTTACCACTGGACCACCGAGGAAGTCCCTCTTGCGTGTATTTAAGAGGGAAGAAACCTTTCTTAGAAGTTACTCCATTAGATTTTCCCCTTATTCTCTTTGGCCAGAATTAGGCTCCATGTCTACCACTAAGCCAGTCACCAATAAGGGGAATAAGATTACCATGAGGGACTCAGACCAGTGGTTCTCAGCCCTGGATGCACATTAGCACCATCTGGAGGAGGTTTTTTTTAAATATAAATGTCCTGGTGCCCCAGCAGAGATTCTTACTTAATTCGTCAGAAGGGAGCCTGAGCTTCAGAACTCACCAATGACAGTTTAAGGAACAAAGTCCATTCACATTATTGTTTAGCTTGATCCATAGGTTGCTGATAAAAATTGGGAACTTAGAGTGATAAAGCAAATGGGACAAAGAGATAGCAACTGGTGAATCTGGATAAAGGGTATGGGAAGGAGCTCTTTTTTCATTCTTGACATTTTTTCTATAGGCTTGACGTTATATCAAAAAAGTTACCAGAAAGCGGGGACAGGATGGGAACTTACATATAAAAGCCAGGATTTGGGGCTTCTCTTGAAAATCAGAAAATCTGGGGAAACAGGGTCTATATTCCTGCAGAAGATAAAAAGTTGATCCGATAGTAGCCGCCCAGACCTCTCATCAAGTACATCCAGGGCAAGGGCCTCGGCATCAGTGTCGTTAGCTGGAGGTCAGGTGAGTCTTAAAATCAGGCTTGGGAATCACTCTCTGAATTCTTTCCATTTCTATTCATCTTCTTCTATCCTGTTCCATCCTCTTCCAACCTCTAAGTATAGCCTGGATTATTTTTTGCCAAACACAGCACCTTGCAGTTGCCCACACTGAAGTTCGTCCTTGGCAACTGCTCTGCCCACTCACGCAGCCTGGTGAGCTCTTCCTGCGATGTATCGCCAGCGGCTTGGCATTTCACTCCCTGGCATAGCTAAGTGTCATGGGCACATGCAGCGCTCTCACCAGTTACTCCTCCAGATCAGTCAGGCAAATGTCAACGAAGACCAGGCCCGGCACTGACACCCTGCTGTTTTCAATTAATTAACTAACTCATAACAACCCAACCAAGTCTCCAGTGGCAAGCAAGAGAAGCTAACTTTGGTTACCAGAGGAATTTCGTGTAAGTCAGAGCTTCTCAACAGCGGTGCGATTGACATTGGCGGTTGGCTAACTCTTTGCTGTGGAGCTGTCCTGTGCATGGTAGGATGTTTAGCAGCAGCCCTGGCTTCTACCCACCAGACGCCAGTAGCACAACTGCCCTGCCCCCCCCCCACTCAAGTTGTGACAACCAAAAATGTCTCCAGACATTGCCAGAGGTTTGGGGTGGGGGAAGGAGGGATTAAAACCCACTCTCAATGGAAAGCTAAAGAACTAAGCCTTAGAAAAGATGGAAATCTTGAAAACTAGCATGACCAAGCCTTTCTGTGTCCCCTGTTCCTTGTCTGTAGGGAACAGACTCCAGTCTCCATGACCTTCACTGAGTTCCAAAGGGCAGATTCGAGTAGCAGCTAATCAGGGAAGGGAGGGGATGCAGAGACTAGGGAGGAACAGTCAAGAAACAATAGTGCAGCCTTGGGGCAGGGTCCTGGTTCCCCCTTAAGGGATACACATAACAATATCTTCGAGGTCTTTACAGAACTAAAGCCCCCAACAAATGGAAGATGTTAGCATTCTTCATTCCAGACAAGACCACCCGAGGCCAGATTAAAGGAGTGCAGGCCCCCCACACACCCTAATCCTTATCAGCAGCCCCACCCTTGAACCATTGCTATAAAACTCCTCACCAGATCCTCCCGGGTTGGGACACACAGTTTTTCAGGGCACGAGCCTGCTGTGTCCCCCTTTTCCTGGCAAAGAAATAAAGCTATTCTTTTCTACATCACCCAAAACTCTGTCTGTAAGATTCAATTCAGCACCAGTGCACAGAGGCTGAGTTTTGGGCATCAGTCTGAGACTACGTAGGGTTCTAGAGAGCAAGGACTAATAGATGGTTGAGTTTGAATCCTGGCTCCACCATTTTTATTTGTGTGACTTTGGACAAGTTACTTAATCTCTCCATGCCTCAGTTTCCTCATCTGTAAAGGGAGATAATCAGGATAAATTGGGTTATAAGGTGGAAACAAATAACCCCCAAATATCAGTGGCTTAAAATACACACTATGTGTCCAATGTGGTCAGCTAGGATTTCACTCATGTTGCCCACTTTGGGGGACTCAAGCTGGTAGAGGGCCCCCCATCTGGACATTGCCAGTCAACATGACAAGGAGAAAAGAAAGAGGCAATAAACTGGCTCGTAAACATTTCTACCTGGAAATGATAGAAAAAATTTCTGCTCATAATTCATTGATCAAAACAAGTCACGAGGCTATACTGAATTTAAAGGGGATGGCAAAGTGAAAACCTCTCACGTGCCCAGAGAAAGGAGAAGGGGAGATATTGATTGATAAACAGCACTAATGCTGGACACTGACCTTGTAAATATATTGGGAAGAGTAAACAAATTCATACATACAAAGTTCTCAGAACAGTGTCTGGCATCTATGAACTACTCAATAAATATTGGCTTATTATTACTGATTAATTCAGCCAGTGTTTATTGAGCACTGTGATGGTCAGTTTTATGTGAATATTGAAACCGAGCCCCCATGGGGCTCCCGGGCATAGAAGGCCTTTTTTGTCTTCCATTTCTTGCAGGCAAGACTCCAGCCTCCATGACCTTCCCTGAGTTCCAAAGGGCAGATTCCAACAGTTGCTAATCAAGGGAGGAACAGCCAAGAAACCACCTGAGGCGAGATTAAAGGGACCAGAGAAGCCCACCAAGATTAGGAGACAACCACCTGAGACCCTGCACAAACCCTAATCTTGTCAGCAACCCCACCCTTGAACCACTATTATAAAACCTTTCATCAAAGCCTCTGGGGTTGGGACACACAGTTTTTCAAGGGAGGAGGCCGCTGTGGTCCCCTTTGCCTGGCAACGTAATAAAACTATCCTTTTCTGCTTCACCCAAAACTCTGTCTCCGAGATTCGATTCAGCACTGATTCGATTCAGCACCGAGATTCGATTCAGCACCGAGATTCGATTCAGCACCGGTGCACAGAGGCTGAGTTTCGGTAACAATATCCTAGTAGTCCCATCAAACACTCATCTAGGTGTTGCTGTGAAGGAATTTTGCAGATGTGATTAACATCTACAGTAGACGTTAAATAAAAGGAATTGTTCTCAATAATCTGGGTGACCTGATGCAATCAGTTGAAGGGCCTTAAGAGTAGAATGGTTCGCTTCCCTAAAGAAGAAGAAATTCTGGGGAATTCCTTGGCAGTCCAGTGGTTAAGACTCAGCGCTTTCACTGCCAGGGCCCAGGTTCATGGGGTTCAATCCCTGATTGGGGAACTAAGATCCCACAAGCCACATGGCGTGGCCAAAAAAAAAAAAGAAGAAATTCTGCCTGTGGGCAGTAGCACCACTTCCTGCCCAAGAGTTTCCAAGCTGCCCTTCCTAACAGCGTGTGCTACAGAGCTTAGATTTGCCCAGCCTGCCGCACAGTCACATAAACCAATTCCTTGCCATCTCTTTACAGCCTTCCCCTCAATATCTTCCCACTCCCGCCTCCCCTCCTCTTCTACCACCTTGTTAAAAGACATTAGTGTTAGGTTTTATTCCCCACTTCTGTGATGACTCATTTCTGGTCTCTGACCCCTTTGTCCTGACTCCCCAGCCTCCCTGGTGGAAGTTTCCGGGTTTGTCCTCATCGCCCTGGTTCTTTCTGTCTCCTGCTACCACTTACCTCCTTAGAGGTCTAGCAGTTTCTACCCTGTGTTGGGTGTCTTGAAGGCTAAAGAGCACAAATTTTGAACCACATGATGTTGGGGCCCAGGGCAGGCTGTCCCCGCAAATAGGCCTCAATCATATATTGATTATTTTTGAATTAAAGTTAAGAAACAGCTGATGTAAGAAGGACAGTTTGACCCTGCTCTGTGTCTCTCCGGAAGCAGAAAATAAATTTCCCATGTAATACACACTACTATATATAAAATAGATAACCAACAAGGACCTACTGTATAGCTCAAGGGAACTATACTCAATATTTTATAATAACCTAAAAGGGAAAAGAATCGGAAAAAAATATATATATATATATGTATGTATAGCTGAATCACTGTGCTGTACACCTGAAACTAACACAACATTGTAAATCAACTACACTTCAATAAAAATAAAGAAATAAAAACTTTTTGAAGTTTTTTTTAAAAAAGAAAGAAGAGAGCAGAGAATCCCCAAGTCAAAGCAAATCAATCAATCATTAAATTTCCCATGTGAAAATTCACTCCCTGCATCTGGAGATAAAAGGACACCCTTATGATCAGAGAAAGGGAATTGGGGCAAGAAAACTGTCTAAACAAACATTGTTACTTATTTAATTTGCTACCCCAAGCTCAAACTGTTTAGATTTTTCACTAATTAAGAACCCAAAGCCTAATTTTCTTTGTTCTGTCAATTCCTCATACATTTATCATTTCTTTGTCTACAAAGTATAAAAGCTGCTTGCGTTGGCCACTTCTTAGATCCCATTTCTACCACGCCTCTTTAATTTGTGCACATAAATTAAAACTTGTTTCTTTTTCTCCTGTTCATCTTTGTGTCCATTTTATTAGTCCAGCCGCAAGAACTCAAGAAGGAGAGAGGGATAAATTTCCCCCTCCCTGACAATGACCATGACCACCTTGCCAGGTGGAGTTCTGTCTGCTGCCCTGGCCCCGCCTTCCCTATCTTTAAAGCAGACCCAGTTCAAGTTCAGGCTCTGTGACTTTAGGCAAGTTGCTTTCTATGCTTCAGTTTACTCAGCTGCTGAAAGGGATCAGGATATACCATCTCGAAATATGCCACTTTGGCATAAGGATTATTTTGAGCTGAAGGCAATCAAGAAACAGCAGATGCAGGGAAAGCTCTTTATCCTCCCCCTTCCTGCCTAAAGGCAAGGCGTAAATTTCCCTTTGTGAAGGTAAAGGGGAGGAAAAGGAAATTCCCTTTCCCCCTCCTCAATCCTGTACCAGGAAGAGGAACCAACTCTTGTCACTGGTGATGGCACCAACTTGAATTTGCATAAAGAAATTGAACTGAAATAACCCTTATCTTTCATTGTTTCCCCCCATATATTTACCTTGCCACGACCTACTGCCCCTAGAAGCCCAAACCTTTTTCCTTTGTCTTGTCGCCTCTCTACAAATGTGTTGCACTTTGTTAAAATGGTATATAAGACCGAACCACCTCTTTTGAGTTTTTACTTCCTTTCTGTGAGATTCCCTTGTACACGTAAAAAAAATATATATATATATATTAACATCAAATAAAACTTGTATGTCTTGTAGGGGAGCAAAATTTGCCACCCCAAAATGTGTCTCTTCAGCATGAGGATTAATGATTGATTGTTAGTTTTTTGGTTTTTGGGTTTTTTGCTGCACCATGCAGCTTGTGGGATCTTAGTTCCCCAACCAGGGGTTGAGCTCAGGCCCTCAACAGTGAAAGCTCGGAGTCCTAACCACTGGATTGCAGGGGAATTCCCTAGGTGGATTATTTGTAAGAAACAGAAGACTCAGGAAGAAACTTTGACCTCCCCCTTAGCTGCCTAAAGAATGTAGATAGAGGACCTGTTCTAGGAAGGGAGCTATCACCATAGATAAGTATAGTAAGACCTTAGGTGTGTAGACAGGGAGGAACATAACAGCATCTGATAAAATTCATCTGTGTCCCACTGCCTCTGCCTGAACCAGCAAACATTTATTTACCAAACATTTGCTTCTCCATCTCCATGTGAATTGCCTTCCTTACCTTTGAAGGCCCAGATCCCTACCCCTAACATCCTCTTCTGTCTTAAACTGAAGATTGTATTTAAGGTGAGGGTTTCAGTCATTTTAGTAAATTACTCAGTTTTCCTGGGTCTCTCCCTTTGTTTGGTTTTCTCCTATTAATCTGTCTCATGTCACTTTAATTCTTAGACCAGCCAGAAGAACCTAGAAGGGAAGAGAAAAATGCATTCCTCCTTGGCAGCCTCTTCTTCTGTTACCTGTATTTTGTTGGTTTAATTTGCATAGCCCCATCCACTCAATCGAACAGGGTAGAGGAAAAGTTTTTTCCTCCCCTATTCTGCAAAATGCGAATCACAATAGAATCCACCTTACTGGGTACAGTAAGGACTAAATGAGGCAAAGGCTTGTGTAGCACTTAACACATGACCAGCTCATAGTCAGTGCTTAATAAGTGAGAACTTGTTAGATAATTACCAATACTACTGTTGATGAAAAATCTAGAAAGAAATAGAACATTGTATTCCAGCCAAACTGAGGATCCAAGCTCAGTCATGTAACTTTTTGAGACAAAGGTATCGCTGTACATTAAATGATGTATTATTGACGGTTTACCCAATCTAGATCTACACGTATAATACAAAGCAAGTAGTGGGTCTTGGGTCATCATGGCCCCTTACAAGGTCAAGAAAGGTTATCTCCTAAGGAGTTGTGACCCTTGATGAAATTAAGAAGGAATGTGATCTCCTTAGGAGGTCTGGTTAATGCAGATGCACAATACACACCAAACAGGAGGGAGGAAGCCCAAATGGGCAAAGAAACATTTTATGTTTAAATTTTTCTCATCTTGCCATGAAACATGAATTTTATTTCATCATTAGCCCTCCGCACCTCCATCCCCAGCCCTGGTATCTTTGCCTCTTAAGGTGCCAGGACAATTTTGAGAAGGGAAAACAGCCGAGTCACAGAAACTTAACCAATTTTATTAACCACGAGGAAGCTGGTATCGACAAAAGATTAATCAGTTGATCTAAGAAAGAAATGGAAAATTTTATTCGCGCCAAATTGAAGATTATAACCTGGGAAGAGCATCTTAGAAATCTCCAAGAACTGTTCTGCCCATTGAAAGTCAAGGCACAGTTATGTAAGTTTTTTGAGACAAAATGCTGTACATTAAATGACATATTATTGACAGTTTACACAATCCAGATGTAAGCATCATTATGGCTCCTTATAAAATCCACAAGGAATGTTATCTTTTAAGGACTTGTCTTGTTGGTGCTATGAGAATGTGGCTCCTTAGGGTTGAGCAGGTGTTTCTGCCAATGGGGGAGCTTTGCTCAGTGCATAATGCAGGTACACAACACACAGTAGGGGGAGAGAGGAGGCCAAAGGGCAGAGAAAACTTCTCATGTTTAAATTTTTCTTGTCTTGCCATAAAATGTGAATTTTATTTCACACTGGCAATCCCCACTCCAAATACCTCTCAAGAAGGGGCACTTCTACAACCTAAACCTGATCTTTTCTTCAAACCTACCCTCTCCCATCGCGTAAGACACACTTCCTTTTATTTTTTTTAATTTTTCGGCCACACCGCGCGGCTTGTGGGATCTTAGTTCCACAACCAGGGAGTGAACTCGGGTCTACGGCAGTGAAAGCCTGAGTCTTAACCGCTGGACCCACCAGGGAATTCCCAAGACACTTCCTTTTGGCAGGGAGCCCCAGGGAGCTGGCTTCTATTTCCCAAGCCTGAGCCACCCTCGGGCACCCCGTGGTCAATGTGTCCGTATTGCCATCCCAGCTGCAGGAGATTCACAAGAAGTCTTGTGCTTTGAAGTGTCCCAGCTTACCTACATTTTACATATCAAGAGGGAAGAGGAAATCATTATTGGTAAGAAAGATAGGGGAAATAGCAGAGGGGGGATATCTAAAGCAATTAGTTGGGACAACAGAAGGAACAAAAGGAAAGACATTATGCAGATGGAGCCCATTCCATCCCTCAGAAGATAATGTCCCCTTTCGAACACAAAGGAAGGCTTTTAAAGCAGCCCAGTTCATTCCAATTCTGTTCAAATATTAAGCTTCCTCACGATTAATATTAGGCCTGTGTAGCGTCAGGGCTGCGATACTTTAACACTTTCATATTCCCCAGGAATTATGTTAGTATTCACTCTATTAGATTTTAAATATTTCACAAAATTGGGCAGGAGTCAGTACAGTCATCAATCTTATATTTCTACAAAATAACTCAAAACTGGCATGAGCCCATACCTCTCTTTGTTTTTTGTTATTTTCCCCTATATAGTCTTTTGAGGGCTACTAAATGGGGGGGGGGAGGGGATCTTCGCTAGGAATCCATTCTCTGATTTAAGTTACTTTAGGAGGAGAAAGCAAGGTGTTACTGAATTCAGGGCACCATTCAAAAGTCAATACTTGAGTATTGAGTGTTGGCTGGGAAGGAAAGTTGCTTTTTTCAGGAGGCTGGCAACCTAGGGAGAAGGTAGACTTGTGTCCAAAAACCATCTCCAAAAATTCTGCTCAACCATGAAAGCTTTTTCCTTTTTTTTTTTTTGCGGCACGCGGGTCTCTCACCGCTGTAGCCTCTTCCGCCGCGCGGAGCACAGGCTCCGGACGCGCAGGCCCAACGGGCAAGGATCACGGGCCCAGCCGCTCCGCGGCACGCAGGATCCTCCCGGACCGGGGCACGAACCCGTGTCCCCTGCATCAGCAGGCCGACTCCCAACCACTGCGCCACCAGGGAAGCCCCAATCATGAAAGCTTTTAAAAGGAGAATCATTTGGGGAGTGGGACAGAATCTTCGACATCCTTCACTGTGTACAGACTTTCTTCTGATTGGTTGGTGACGAGGTAACAGGGTGGTGTTCCAGGAATCTTGCGCTCAGCCTGAAGTCACCATCCCCCACCTAGGTGGGGGCTTAGTTCCTGCAGAACTCAAAGGTATTTTGTTATGTATATTCCTTGAGGAGGAACCAGGCCCCTGCTTTTTTTTTTTTTTTAATTTTATTTTTGGCCTTGCCATGCGGGATGCAGGAATCTTAGTTCTCTGACCAGGGATCAAACCCATATCCCCTTCAGTGGAAGCACAGAGTCTTAACCACTGGACCACCAGGGAAGCCCCTGCACTACTGTTCTTGACTTCTCCTTAGTTTCTGCATTCCCTCCCTTCCCTGATAAGCAACTGTTTGAATCTGCCCTTTTGGAACTCAGGGAAGGTCAAAGAGGCTGAATGAAGCCTATTTCCTACAAACAAGAAATGGGGGAACACTGAAAGGATATATACCCAGGAGGGCACCACAGGGTCCTGCTCCGTTTCAAAGGCACAGTGGAAATTGGAAAATATCCCCTCTACCCTTGCATCCTTCCTCCATGGGACCAGCACTCTTCTTTCTCTCCTTGTGGAGAAACCAGGAGAAATGGAGATCAGAGCTCATCCCTCCCATCAGCAGAAGAGAGCAGAGGACAGTAGAGGTGTTACCAGAAGGGGGACCCCTTCCAGGGGCTGAGAGTGGGCTCTTGTCTAACACTTGGAAAGGAATTGTCAGAGGAAACATGTACTGACAAAGCAAAAGACTTTATTAGGATGGGGCACCCGGGCAGAGAGCAGTAGGATACAGGAACCCAGGAGAACCTCTCTGCCATGTGGCGTGTAGTCTCAGGGTTTATGGTGGTGGGGCTAGCTTTCTAGGTTGTCTCTGAACAATCATCTTGCCTGTGAAACTGAGCAGGACCCTATGGGGCTCCTGGGCATGGAAGTCTTTCTGTGTCCCCCATTTCTTGTTTGTAGGAAATAGGCTTCAGCCTCCATGACCTTCCCTGAGTTCCAAAGGGCAGTTTCAAACAGTTGCTAATCAGGGAAGGGAGGGGATGTAGAGACAAGGGGGGAGCAGCCTAGAAACAATAGTGCAGCCTTGGGGCAGCGTCCTGGTTCACCTCAAGGAACATACATAACAGTATCTTTGAGCTCTTCTGCAGAATTAAAATCCCCAACAGGGACTTCTCAGGCAGTCCAGTGCTTAGGACTCTGAAGTTCCAATGCAGGGGGCATGGGTTCAATCCCTGGTCTGGGAACTAAGATCCCACATGTTGTGCAGTGCAGCCAATAACTAGTAAATAAATAAATAAATAAATAAATAAATAAATAAATAAATAAATCCCCCAACAAATGGAAGATGTTAACTACCTAATGAATCATTCTTCATCCCAGAGACAAGGTCACAGTTTGATAACCTTGAGAACAACAGAAGCTCATCAGGAGACCACCTGAGGCCGGATTAAAGGATTGTAGGCCCTGCACACACCCAGATTCTTATCAGCAACCCTGCCCTTGCACCACTGCTATAAAACTCCTCACCAAATCCCCCTGGTTTGGGACACACAGTTTTGAGGGAATTAGCTGTGGCCCCTTCGCCTGGCAAAGCAATAAAGCTATTGTTTCCTACTTCACCCAAAACTCTGAGATTTGATTCAGCACCGGTGCACAGAGGCCAAGTTTCAGCATCACCCGCGCCCATATTTGGTCTGATTTAAGGCCTTTCCTGATGGCGCGTGGCTCTCTCAGTCAGTCAAGTTTCCAGTGCAAGGGTTTCTGGGAGGTGGGCAGGACATATTATGGCCTGGCATCTCCCTCCCTCCTTTTGGCCCCTCCCAAATTCTTCTGGCTGACAGTAGCTTGTCAGTTCCATGTTCCTTATTGGGACCTCCTGTTGTGAGATCACTTGTGCAAGTGGTTATTATCCTACCTGGCCAGGGCCAGGTAGTTTCAGTCAATGAATGGTTCCCTAACAGAGGGATAGCAAATTTTAAGGAAAGGACATTTGGTGACATTAGCAGGCTTCAGAGTGGGGAGGAAGATAGGGGAAGATTAGGGGACAGACAATGTCCATGTCCTGGTGTACCACCCACCTATTGTTGACACCCTTCCTTGACAGCCCACATTGCTGTCCATTACCGACCTCAGCTGTCACAATTGAAAGTCAAGGCAGCCCTTCGAGCAGTGACAGTTCCAAGGGAGATCTTCCACTTAGCGTCCCCTCAATCCACCCCCCAAGTTACCAGGCACCCAGGAAGTTCTGTGTTTTTATCCATCCCCGGGATTTACCCAAGAGTTGTCTACCTCCTTTGAGCCCTTAAGAGCTCTTCTTTCACTCTTCCAGGAAGATGGGGCGATTCACCCTTTAAAGATACCTGGATTACTCCTAGAAGGTCCCACAGTCACCTGGAAGCTTCTCCTTAAAGACTGTGATTACTTCCACTTCCCAGAGGATAGAGCTTGATTTCCTCCAGAGGGGCCCAGAGCATCACAATACAAAGGCCCAAGAGTGATAGCATGACCTTCCATTACCTCTCCCACTAGGGCAGAGAAAATGACCCTAATTTCTGGCATGGCATCTGCCACATACACCAAAGCTGAGCTCTCTTCAGAGACAGCCTTGGGTGTGTTAGGATTTCAGTTGCCTGGCAGGGAATTTACCCCACAGGTTTCACCCTCTCTGTGCCCTTCCAACAGGATAGAAACCAAGTCTTTCACTTGCCAGTGGGAGATAAACAACTAATGTGGAAACCAGACTGGGAGGGGAGAACAGATGTATGTTTTCTCAGGCCAAGCACAAATGCTTAAGTCTCAAGAAAGCATTCCTCTCCTTTGTCCACTAATGCTCCCTTTATTTTTCTTTTTTGTGGTACGAGGGCCTCTCACTGTTGTAGCCTCTGCCGTTGCGGAGCACAGGCTCCGGACACGCAGGCTCAACGGCCATGGCTCACCGGCCCAGCCGCTCCGCAGCATGTGGGATCTTCCCGGACCGGGGCACGAGCCCATGTGCCCTACATCGGCAGGCGGACTCTCAACCACTGAGCCACTAGGGAAGCCCCTCCCTTTATTTTATTATTATACTATGTATTATTATATACTAATTATATTTATATTAATTGTAATTATATTAGTTATTAGCTATAATATTACATAGTATTATTTTCCTTCTCTTCCTGGAGTCTGTCCAATATACCACATGCCCCTTCCTCAAGCATAGCTTACCCCCACCCCATAATAATAAAGCCCCATGAGACCCAGGCTGGTCTCATGTGTTACAAAATGTGCCATCTCAAGTGCCTCCTGAATATGAAGAGATTTCTCCGCGGCTCTGTACTGGTGGAAGGGGTGAGCTTTGATACTTTCTTCTAGTTTTTTCAGGTGGTAAGAAGGAAGAGTCCAGGTCCCATGGATGAGGGGTGCAGGGAAAGATGGGGGCAGCAGGTATTTCCACCCTAGGCAATGGCTTGTTATCTCCTAAGGTAATTGAAATCAGATGTGAGGTTAATTTCCCTTTTGTAAACTACTCCCATTTAGTAGTTTTCCCATTGAAAAATGTGTTTGTCTCTTACGAATTGACCTTGGACTTCCCTAGTGGTGCAATGGTTAAGAATCTGCCTGCCAATGCAAGGGACAAGGGTTTGAGCCCTGGTCCAGGAAGATCCCACATGCTGCGGAGCAGCTAAGCCCATGTGCCACAACTACTGACCCTGCGCTCTAGAGCTCACGAGCCACAACTAATGAGCCCATGTGCCACAACTACTGGAGCCCGCGTGTCTAGAGCCTGTGCTCCGCGACAAGAGAAGCCACCACCATGAGAAGCCCGCGCACCGCAATGAAGAGTAGCTCCCGCTGGCCACAATTAAAGAAAGCCCACGCGCGGCAACGAAGACCCAATGCCGCCAAAAATAAATTAATTAATTTTTTAAAAAGAATTGACCTTGACCTTATCCCTTGAGAAATAACAAATCAGGCCTTATTATGTTAAAGGCACAGCAAGCCCTCTTTTGACTTGGGTTTTATTACAGTGAAGCCACACGTTTATGGAAAGTGCCTCTACTTACCCTCCAGGTCGGTTATTCTCAATGCTGGCTAAACATTAAAACTACCTTAGGAGCTTAAAAAAAAAAAAAGCAAAAAACCTATTCCCTATATAGAAACTGTAAACATACATTTGCCCTATATCCCAACAATTCCACTTCTAATTATATGCCTAAGAAAGATAAGTGCACTGACAAGTGTGTGTACACCAAAAGACACACAAAAAAGGTTTACAGGAGGTTCGTTATGATAGCCAAAAACTGAAAACAACCACATTTCTATCAGAAATAGAATGGATGCATACATTGTGGCACATTCATCTGATGGAATGAATAACTGCTGACTCCCACAACGTGGATGAATCTCACGGACACTGCGTTTAGGGAAAGA
>NW_006775554.1:1931917-1971509 GCF_000442215.2 Lipotes vexillifer
AAAGAAGCTAAGATCCAAAAGACCACGTGCTGCCTGGCCCCATTTCTATCTGTGAAGTTCAAGAACAGTCAGAATGAATCTCAGGTGATAGAAGTACCCTATCATGGGGAGGTGGGAGGAGTTACTGCCTCGGAGAGGCATGAAGGCGTTTTCTGGAGGGGCTGGAAAGTTCTATAGCTTCATCAGGATGTTGGTACCTGGGTATAGATTTATGTAAAATTTCATTCTCCTGAAATCTTAAGATATGTGTGATCTCCTGTAATATACTATACAGGAGAAACTTTATAAAAAACTTTATAAAATACAAAATACCTAAGCCAGGACCCTCCTTCCCTGAGAGTCTGATTCAACTGGCTTTGAGGGGGGCTCAGACAAGGGGGTGTTTTAAGAGTCTCATGGGGATCATTTTCCCCGCTTTATTGGGATATAATTGACATATATATTTTATAAGTTTAAGGCTTACAATGTAATGATTTGATATACGTATATGTTGCAAAATGATTACCACAATAAGGTTAACACATCCATCAACTTGTGAAATAAAATTCATATTTTATGGCAAGACAAAAAAAATTTAAACATAAAAAATGTTCTCTGCCCTTTGGCCTCCTCTCTCCCCCTTACTGAGCATTGTGTATCTGCATTATGCATTAATCAGACCTTCCCACCAGCAGAAATACCTGCTTAACAATAAAGACCAGCATTCTCCTAGCACCAACAAGATAACTCCTTAAAAGATAACGTTTCTTCTCGATCTTGTAAGGGGTCACATGACACTTAGATCTGGATTGTGTAAATTGTCAATAATATGTCATTTAATGTACAGCCCTCTGACTCAAAAGACTTATATAACCATGCTTTGACCTCTAACAGGCAGAAAAGAGCTTTCTGTGACGCTGTTCCCAGGTTATAATCCTCAATTTGGCTTGAATAAAATTTTCCATTTCTTTCTTAGATCGACAGATTAATTTTTCACCAACACCTCATACAGTTACAATTGTGTAACAGGGAATAATCTTTGTATACTATTACAAGTTAATCACTAACTTGTTGCCCATAAGCTATGGGCAATTTACACAATGGTCCATCTCTGGGAACCCTGCATCCCAGGTAATGAGCATTATGCTAAAATACCTTTGTTTACCTCACAGGAAACATCTTGACCAGGCCCACCTGTGAACAACTACAGGAAGGAAGAAATTAGCACATCCCATCTGGAAGTTGACTGGAACCAGGAAAAGTTTGACTTTACTCCCTCCCCTTTTAGTATAAAAGAAGCCTGAATTCTAACGCAGGCAAGATGGTTCTTTAGGACACTAGTCCACCATTTTCTCAGTCTGCTGGCTTTCTGAATAAAGTTGCTATTCCTTGTCCCAACAACTCGTCTCTTGATTTATTGGCCTGTCACGCAGCAAGCAGTACGTACTTGGACTCGGTAACGTGTGTATGTGTTTAAGAACTTTTAACATCTTTTCTCTTAGCAACTTTCAAATAGACAATACAGTATTGTTAACCATAGTGACATACTGTACATTACACCAGAGGATTTTATACACAGCCTGCTTTGAGAATTCTGACCCAGATAAGTGGGCCTATGCTCAGACAGATTTTCTCTGACGCTGTGGAGAACCCTTACAATCGTGGGGAGAAGCGGGGGGAGCATTTTGGCCCATGCAGGAATCTGGTCTACTGGACTGAAGCCGGCGACTTGGCCTTAATGCCTAAGGAGAGCGTCTCACTCCTCTGTGTTTCAAATCTAATCATTTAGGCAAAGCAATGAAGGCAGAGGAGACCTACCCCCCAGGAAGCCAGCCTCAGAGGCATTTAACCTTTCTGTTGCATGGGAAAGAAGAAAGGCCCTGAAAAGAGAAGAACCAGCCTACCAAGCTGCAGGTCTTGCCTCTCCAGTGATTCCCAGCCTTGGCTGCCCAGTGGAATCATCTGGGGAGCTTTGAAAAATCCCAATGCCCAGGCTGCACTCCAGACTCTCTGGGGGTGGCCCAGGCATCAGCATTTTGTAAAGCTCCCCAGATGATTCCACTGGGCAGCCAAGGTTGAGAACCACTATTCTTAGCCCTACAGCCATAGGCCACAGCCACACATTAAAGCACAGTGACCTTGGCTACTGTCCAAGAATCTGACCCCACTCCATCAGCATTGCCTTCTCTTGGAGAGAGATGGGGACAGGAAGGAAGAGGGCCAGAGACCTCCTCCCCTCACCAGCCCTGGGGAAGGTATTGTTCTAGGTGTCGTGCAGCTGGAATATACAGTCTCTTCCTGAAAAGCCCTGCAACCTCACAGCTGGAGGACACAACCTCACCAGCCACTTAGTGGACGTGAACATTTTTCCATTGTGCCAGATTGTTCTATTAGCCTGGCTGTACAGGGGTCCATGCTTCCCAGAATCACCTTCCCTGAGTGGTTCCAGGTTAGAACTGACCAGAGTGAAGCAGCCCCCATTGAATATTCATGGCGGTGAGAAACAGATGCTACTAGGTTCCAGTTTGCCCTGGCTCTACTCTCTGCACGCCGCCTTCAGCCCTTCTCCTGAATGCTGGCTCTGCTGACCCACAGTGACACAATCACCACGGGATGCTTCACTGCAAATGCACAGAGGCAGCAGCTAAGGAACCAACAGCTTCCCATGGGTTTCTACACCAGATCCTCTGTGGTCTCACTCCTACATCTGGACGTGGCCAGCTGCCGGGCTTCCTGACAATCTCTGACTCATTCACCCGTGTCCTTGCTTCAAGTGAGCACGTTTTCTGATCCCTCTACGTGCTTTTTTTGAACTTTTAATTTCCCAGTTCCTCCCACAGTTGGGTACGGTCAAATTCTTTTAATCCCTGATAACCTAACATTCATCATGGTTCTGCTTTTCTGATTCTACCCTGATGGACACACCGCAGAAGGGCAGGAGGGAGCCTTCCAGGATGTTGGAAATGTTCTATATCTTGATCTGGGCCGTGATTACACAGGGACTATATGTATATATTTTTTAAATTAATCAAACCTTATTCTTTTTTTCCTCTTTTTTTTTAAAATTGGAGTATAGTTAAACCTTATTCTTTTTAAAGATTTTTTGGATGTGGACCGTTTTCAAGTCTTGATTGAATTTGTTACGATATCGCTTCTGTTTTATGTTTTGGCAGTTTGGCCGCGAGGCATGTGGGATCTTAGCTCCCCGACCAGGGATCGAACCTGCACCCCCTGCATTGGAAGGCGAAGTCCTAACCACTGGACCACCAGGGAAGTCCCTCAAACCTTATTCTTAAAGTTCAGTGAAAGCACAGCAATAGACTGAGTGCCAACCCATTCAGGCCTGGACCACAGACCCCCAGCACCATGCCTGCCTACTCACCTCCTCCCAGGCCCCAGCACATCTCTCTCTACTGCTGCCGCGGCTTGCTGCCACTGCTGAATATGCAACAGTCCTTCTAAGGACTCCTCTGCCTGCTGGCTCTGACAATAACAGATCATGATTACAAATGGCTTTAGACTGAAGAAAGATCTTTGGTCTTCATTAAGGTTTATTTGTGACTGTTCCAATGGTGGTTTCTGAGGGAAGAGAAAGAATGCCGATGGTAATTAGGTCCTCCTAATTGCAGTAGTTGCTGATTGCCTGTATTAAAAACATTTGAGGAAGTGTAGCAATTAGAGCTTCGGGAAATATTTTAAAACAAAGTGAAAAGAGGCCTCAAAGTGCAAGGACACAGAGAGGCAGCCAGGAGCCCCTGCCCGGCTGGAGTAGACCCCGAGTAACCCTAGATGGCTGAGCCCCTCACCCCCGCACAATGGTTGTGACGGTCTCAGGAAAAAGAGACATGTTTCCTCCAGTCACCCTCCAGACATGGCTATGAATCAGCTCGTGGAGACACAACTTTACAAACAGGATAATAATGCCAGGCACATATTAATATACATATATACGCATTAGCCTGCTAAATCCACACAACAAGCTACAGCATTGTTCCCATTAAAGATGAAGAAACTAAGGTCTTCACTGAAGGAGAAAGTAGAAAACTTTCCAAGGTTATGTACACAGCAGGTGGCAGACCCCGACTCAAGGCACATGCCCATAACCAATACATTATTCCATGTCTTTCTCATTCCCAAAGCCCTGGATTCCTCTTACCATCAGCACCCCAGCAAGGCAAGCTTGCTTGTGAGTTCACACCAGCCCCTCCCACCAACACTTTATCGTGTCTCCTTCCAGAACCACTTCCAAACACCAAACCAGCTAACAAGTCCTCTTGCTGTCTCTCAGCCCTCCACAGACCTGCCCAGGCCCCTCCCCACATGTTCCCTGAGAATGAGCTCTCGGAATTTCTGAACTCCTCTTCCCAGGAAGATCAGAGGTCCAAGGTCTTTCATCTGTCCCTGCATTTCTACCTCAAAGAATTCTAATCGTGCTCATCAATCAGCTCGAAAAGTCTCCAATCTGCCAACCAAACTTTCCTTTTCCTCTGGCCTCATGGTCCCCCGTTATGCTTAAACAGGAATGTAAGTAACGTGAGGGAAGAGATTTGGGTCTGTTTTCTTTCCTGTTGTAACCCTGGCATTTAGAAGAGTGACCGGCACGTAGTAGGTGCTCAATAAAGTCACCAAATAAATGAGTGCATTTTTTTAATCCAACCAGAAATACACCCTCTACATTTCTAAGCATCTCTTGGTATGTGGTGCTGTCTTAATTGTCAGAGATGCATCCCCTGTGTTCCTTTTTATCCAACACTTTCTCTAGAATCATACCTTCATGCCTTTCAACCTAGCCCAGATGGATCCATATGGCCACTCTTTGAGCCCAGGAAGCATTTGTATTTCTAAAGTCTGACCTTTAAGATGATTACCTCTGTGTCACTGCTCCGATGACACCCCAGACAAAGGTGTTCTCAAACTCACCTGTGTGGTGCCTTGAAGAGAAGATGTTTTACCGCACATTGTACTATGTCCATCAGGAAACAAAATTAAAACTTTATTTCTACCTCTTAATTGGTACTGGCACCCCCAAAAGAAATACTGGTCCATTAAGTAAGGAAGCCTAATGGTTTACTCACCTCCTACAGGCAGTGATGACAGGCTTGGTTAAGGGTTTTTACTAAGGGCCATTAAAGGGAGGACTGTGTGACAAGCTTCTGGGTTGCTTGGAAAGGAGAGACTGCACATAGATGCTGGGGGGGTGGGATGGGTGTAAAGCAGAGGAAGGTGAAGGTGAAAGAGGACACAGATTCGGGGAAGGGAGGCTGCTAGTAAAAGTGCAAGTAACATAGACCACGTGACTCAGAAATGTTTTCGAACCTGAAATATTTCATTGTTAATTTAAAAGAAACTCAATCCTTATTGATTAATATGCACCAGATGCCATTCTAGGCACTTTATGTGCATTGCTGCATTAATCCTCATGGCAATCCCATAGGGTAGGAATTATTACCATCCCCATTTTATGAATGAGGAATGAGAGGCCTAGAGAGGCAAAATAACTTGCTCAGAGTCCCCTAACTAGTCCATCTATTTCTACAGTACATATTCCTGAACACTATATATGGAGGTCAGGAGTGGGAGGCTAGTGGGCTTTACAGTGTCTGGAAGCTTCTCTCCCACACACCTCTCCCTTGATTCATTCTGCAAATAACTTGCTGACTGCCTACAATAAACCAATACCATGCTCCGTACTCAATATATAAGTAGCATGTTAGGAAGTTCCTTTGGAGATTGGCTATTATGACAAACTGAATATAAGCACCTATATCTCTGTTACCCCCAAACCCATGAAACAAACTCACAAAGGCATGGGAAAGCAAGAAAGTGTCATCAGATGGTCAGAAATTTTAAGTCAGAGCTGAAGCTGGGAAGCAGACAACATACACACTACAGATAAACAAAACTAGAAGGAACCATCACCCCAAAATTTGCAGGAGACTCTCCAGAGAAGGTAGGAATGTATGGAGAGGGACTCCAAGCTCAGAGTCAAGGGATACAGGAAGGAAGGGCAGGCCCAGGAGTACTTGTCAAGGTGATTAACTGGGGAGATAGAACAACTATGCCAGGCCTGTGAGAAGCTAACCAGGTAAGAACACTGAGAAGTAAGATGAATTTTGAAAGTCTCATACGTGGATGCAAAACATCAAGAATAAAGAGAAAATCCTAAAAATTTCCAGAAAGAAGAAAAAGGTCACGTTAGATCATTGTTCCTTATCTTCCTCCCACCTGTTTTTATTTTTAAAGGAAGAAACTTTAGATTTTTGAATATGTATGAGTACAGGATAAAGATGTAAAAGTTATAGGAGGGCATAATTCATATAGCAAGATCTCTGCTGAGGTGGATTAGGTTGAGAAATTCTTCTCTTCCTCTAAAACAAGGGAGAAAATGCTAAGGATGGGTAGAGATGCAGCTGAGTTTCAGGGTAGGTGGTCAGAAAATTGAGGGAGATCATACCCTGGTAGCCTCTGTTCTTTTTATTTTGAATAATTACCATGTGCCAATCACTGTCCTTAACATATCATTCCTCATTTGAATCTCAAAACGAACCTACATACACAGACTGGGGAAAACCATAGTGCATATATCAAAGGAAGAGTATCCAAAATATATTTTAAACGCCTATGAATTAACAATAAAAATCAAACAACTCAATTTTTTTTTAACTGAGCAAAAGCCATGAACAAAATTCACAAAAGGAAATATACATTAACCAACAAGCACGTGAAATGGTGCTCAGCATCTTTAGCCATCAGGTCAATGCCAATGAAAACCACAGCAAGATACCACTTCAAACCTATTAGAGTGGTTAAAATCAGATGTCAACAAGAATATGGAGCAACTGGAATTCTCATACATTGCTGTGAGAATGCAGAGTGGTACAACCATTTTGAATTATTTGGAAGTTTCTTATAAAGTTAAAGATACATCTACTGTATGACCTAGCAATTCCGTGCCTAGGTATTTACCCAAGACAAATGAAAACATATATCTATTAAAAGGCATGCACACAATTGTTCATAGCAACCTGATTCATAATAGTGTTCCAAACTGGGAACGATTCAAAATGTCCATCAAGTGGAGGATGTATTACAAATTGTAGTACGTCCACATGATGGAATATTACTCAACAATATAAAGAAATAAACCATTGATACCCATAACAGCATGGACGAATCTCAAAAACATTATGCTGAGTAAAAGAAGGTAGTCACAAAAGAGAACATACTATATGGCTGTACTTACATGAAACAGGCTAAACGAATCTATGATGATGGAAGAAATAGATTGACTAGAAGGGGGTACAAGTGAACTTTCTGGGGTGATGGAAATGCTTCATTTCTTATTTTCAGATGGTTGTTACACAAATGTATGCAATAGTCAAAATTCATCAAACTGAACAGTTAAGACCTGTACATTTTATTATATATACACACACACACACATATATATATAATGTTTTAATTAAAAAATATATTTTTAGGAACTTCCCAGGTGGTCCAGTGGTTAAGAATCCACCTCCCAATGCAGGGGACGCAGGTTCGATCCCTGGTCGGGGAGCTAAGATCCCACATGCTGCCAGGCAACTAACCTGCGCACCACAACTACTGAGCCCGCGCACTCTAGAGCATGCACACCACAACTAGAGAGCCCGTGAGCCAAAACAAAGATCTCACATGCTGCAACTAAGACTTGACACAGCCAAATAAATATTTTTTTTAAAAAAATACATTTTTAGGGGCTTCCCTGGTGGCACAGTGGTGGAGAGTGCGCCTGCAGATGCAGGGGACACGGGTTCGTTTCCCAGTCTGGGAGGATCCCACATGCCAAGGAGCGGCTGGGCCCGTGGGCCATGGCCGCTGAGCCTGCGCGTGCGGAGCCTGTGCTCCGCAACGGGAGAGGCCACAGCAGTGAGAGGCCCGCGTACCGCAAAAAAAAAAAAAAAAAAAAATTTAAAAAACCCTGCAAGTTGGGTTTACAGGTTAAATATCAAGGCTCTTTACTTAGCCATAAAAAAGAACAAAATAATGTCATTTTCAGCAACATGGATGGACATAGAGATTGTTATACTGAGTGAAGTAAGTCAGACAAAGACAAATATCATATGATATCACTCATATGTGGAATCTAGAAAAGGGCACAACGAACTTACCTACAAAACAGAAACAGAGTTACAGATGTAGAAAACAAACTTATGGCTACTGGGGATGAGGGGAGGTGGGGGAGGGATAAATTAGGAGATTGGGATTAATATATACACTCTGCTATATATAAAATAGATAACTAATAGCACAGGGAACTCTACTCAATACTCTGTAATGGACTATATGGGAAAAGAATCTAAAAAAGAGTGGATATATGATATATGTATAACTGATTCACTTTGCTGTACACCTGAAACTAACACAACATTGTAAACCAACTATGCTCTAATAAAAATTTTAAAAAATACATCAAGGTTCAAAGAAGTCAAGATACCAGCCTACAATCACACAGAAAGTGAGTGGAGTGGTGGAGTTAGAATTCATAACCATATGTGACTGATTTCAAAGTCCATGAACCACACTAGAACTACTATATTCAACCATTCCAAAACTCTTCTGCTAAGGCAATTAGACAAGAGAAAAATAAAAGGAACCCAGACTGGAAAGGAAGTGCAACTATTTTTATTTGCAGAAAACATAGAAAATTCTTAGGAATACACACACACACACACACACACACACACAAACTATTAGAACTAACAAACAGATACATCGACATTGTACAATATAAGAGTAATATACAAAAATTAATTGTATTCCTATACAGTAGTAATGAACAATACAAAAATGAAATTAAGAAGTCATTCCCCTTATAATAGCCTCAACAAGAATAAAGTACTTAGGAATAAATTCAACAAAAAAAGTACAAGACTTGTACATTGCAGAACGTTGTTGAAAGAATTAAAGACCTAAAGAAAAGGAAAGACATCCTATATTCATGGATCAGAAGACTTAATATTGTGAAGATGCCAACAGTCCCCAAACTGATCTACAGATTCAGCACAATCCCTATAAAATCTCAGCAATCTTTCTGCAGAAATTGACAGGCTGACCTTAAAAATTCATATAGAAATTCAAGGAACTCAGAATAGCCAAAACAATCTTGAAAAAGAAGAACAAAGTTGGAAGACTCATACCTCCTGATTTCAAACCTACTACAGTTACACTATGAAGACAGTGTGGTACTGTCAAGAGGGTGAACAGATGAATGCAATAGAATTGAGAGACTAGAGAAAAACCCTTACATTTGTAGTCAACTGATTTTCAACAAGGTTGCCAAGACAATTCAATGAGGAAAGAATAGTTTTTCAACAAATGATACTGCGACAACTGGATTTCCACATGCAAAAGAACAAAGTTGGACCCTACCTCACACCACATACAAAAATAGACTCAAGATGAATCATACCTAAATGTAAGAGATAAAACTATAAAACCTCCAAAAGAAAACACTGGAGTAAATCTTCAAGACCTTGGATTAGGCAGTGGTTTCTTAGATATATGACACTAAAAGCAAAAGTGATAAGAAAAAAATAAATAAATTGGACATCATCAAAATTTAAAATTTTGTGCTTCAAAAGACAAAAAGCAAAAAGACAACCCTCAGACTGGGAGAAAATATTTGGAAATCATATATATAATAAGGGACTTGTATCCAGATTATATAAAGAATTATTACAATTTAATAATAATAAAAAAATAACCTAATTTTACAATGGACAAAGTGTGTAAGTTTGATAGGAAAAGATTAATCATTAGGTTTCGCAAATCAAAACCACAGTGAGATACCACTTCACACCTGCTAGGATGACTAAAATATAAAAGACAGACAATCACAAATGTTAGCAACAATGTGGAGAAACTGGAACCCTTATACATTGCTGATAGGATTGTAAAACAGTGCAGCCACTTTGGAAAACAGTCTGGTAGTTTCTCAAAAGTTACCATATGACCTAGCAAAGTTACCACTTTGAGTTACCATACGACTTAGCAAGGGTACTCTTAGAAATACACCCAAAAGAGTTGGAAGTATGTCCACACAAAAACTTGTACACAAATGCGCATAGCAGCATTATTCATAATAGCCCCCAATTGGAAACAACCCAAATGTCCATCAACTGATGAATGGAAAAGCCAAATATGTATTCATACAAAGGAATATTATTCACTCATGAGAAGGAATGAAGTACTGATACAAGCTACAGCACGAATGAACCCTGAAAACATCAGGCTAGTGAAAGAAGCTACACACAGAGACCACATATTATATGATTCCATTTACATGAAATGCCCAGATTAGGCAATCCTACTGCGACAGTAGATACAGAAAGTAGATTAGTGTTTGCCAGGGGTTGTGGGAGGAGGGCAATGGGGATTAATTGCTAAGGGGTATGGGGCTTCTTTGGGGAGTTATAAAAATATTCTAAAATTAGATAGTGGTGATGGTTGTACAACTTTGTGAATATACTAAAAATCATTGAATTGTATACTCTAAAGGGGTGAATTTTATGGCATATGAATTAAATCTCAATAAAACTGTTATTTTTAAAATTCATCTTCTGGAGAGGAGGGGAGAGTGGGCGTGGAATAGAGAGTATTGAGGGCTCCAAGTGAGTAATGAGGTTTGAAATCGACGGCAGTAGGTATGTAATAGGATTGCTGAGCCGTGATGAGGCCGTGTCTTAGATGAAATACCACAGAACTGTAATGGCACCCATGTACGTGGCTGGGAGAATTTCACACCTGTACCATCTAGTTTATAAGCCACAAGCTCAGAGGCCCCAGGCATTGGGGTGGGACCCCCAGAGTGGGTACCACGCAAGGCAGCATTCAGTAGGAAGAGCTACAAGATACCTGCAGCTCCTTCCTGCCCACATCCAAACACCCCGGCTTTCACACACAACAAGAAGAAAGCTGAGGACTTGGCTCACCAGTTCTCAAGGAGAATTTCTGGAACAAAAATATCTCCTAAACCTGCTGCCTAAGCATCAGACAGGAGAAAGAATTTTAAAAAAAGGAAGGCATTTTCCTAGTAATTAAATCTGAATTATTCACAACCTGTTAGACACTTTTTTCCCTCTGATATAGAAGAATACATCTTCATTTCTCCCCCAAGTCCTAAATGCCTTTGCAATCCAGTTGAGGTTTTGACTGAGGGCTTTCATTTTAGATGGGGGCCCAAGGCTACACCCTCACCTGTGTCATCAACAGATCCTCCCCCAACTCCACCCCTGAGGTCAAAGGGGCTGGTTTTACCTAATGCCTTAATCCTTCTCCTAGATTAATTCCTCCAAGGCTTGTGTGTTGTGAGGGTTCTTTGAATTGTTTCATGTGACCTAGTTTCAACTAACTGAGGCGAAGTGGGAAATTTATTGACCAAGGTAACTAAATCTTGGGAAGATGAGGAAGCAGCTGCCTTCATTGACAATAAAGCTGGGAACTCAGGTACTCCCTGCTCCTGTGTAGCACGCGATCTGCCCACCGACCCTCAGATCCCCGCCACACACACACAACTCCCTGTTGGGTGCGTGGTACTTTCTCTTTTTCAGACCTGTTTTCTCCATGAAGCTGAAAGCGTGGCAATCAGTGGTTGCCAAGCTCGTATCTCCTCAGCTTCACCCCACTTCCCATAGTTTTAATTCAGAAAACTGCAAGGAGGGTTCTGATTTTCCTGGCTCAGGTCTGTAGCCAAAGGAACAGGGCAGGTCATGGTTGGCAATGCCCATTAAAAACCATATTGTTGGAATGGAAGTAGGAGTTCCCCTAAAGAAGGAAGGTGATGTTGCCAGTGAGAAAGGAGTCCAGGGCAAGCAAAGCTACAGATGGGCATGTCTATGGCAGCCAGATTCCCCAGCATGGTGGTAAGAACTTAGGATCTAGAGCCAGAACTCTTGGGTTTGAACACAGCTATATTATTTACAAACTATGTGATCTTGGGTTCAGTTTCCTTATAAAACGGGCATAGTATACTTAACTTATATGTAAGTTTTCAAGGGATCTGAGAGAAACTCCATCCCTTGATGGGAAGGGCTGCAAAGTATGGTGGCTGGTTTTGAAATCTACCACAGTTGGAAACAGCTAGAATGGGGTGCATCAGGATGCAGGTGGTGAAACTGGGTAGGAGGGGGAAATGAAGTTAGGACTGAGACTAGGAGTGGAGAGAACTGGTTGGTGACATCTGGAGTAACTGACCTCTAAGTTAAAGATAGGAGAATAAGTAGAAATTGACCACATAAAAGAAGAGGGGGGAATGTTCTAGGAAGAGATGATTGCATACAGAGAGATGCAAAAGCGAGGAGCATCGAGGTTATGAAAAATAGTGCAACGTGGCTAGAGCATGAAATGCAAAGAGGGCAACAGGATGGCAACAGCTGGGCTCAGAAGTTAGCAGGGACCCTGCAACTGGCTCTTCCAAGTCATGCTAATAAATTAGGGCTTCATCCAAAAGCAACGGGGAGTTGAAGACAGTTTTAAGCAGGGGAGGAACATGATCAAATATATGACTTATGCAAATGAGATACTACTGAGATACACCTATTGGGCCACCTGAAATTAAAACTACAGACAATAGTGAGTATTGGCAAGGATGTGGAGCAACTGGAATTGTCACACATTGAAATGCAAAATGGTGGAGCCACTTTGGAAAACAGTTTGGCAGTTCTTATAAAGTTAAACATATACTCACCACAGGACCCAGAAATCCCACTCCTATATATTTACCCAAGAGAAATGAAATCTTATATTCACACAAAAACCTGTATACAAATGTTTATAGCAGATCTGTTCATAATAACCAAAACTGAAAACAACCCAATGTCCTTCAGCTGTTGAATGGCTAAATAAACTGTGGTACATCTGTACCATGGAATACTACTCAATAAAATGTAATGAACTATTGATATACACAACAATTTCAATGAATATCAAACGCAATAGGCTAAGTGCAAGAAGCCAGACTCAGTAAGATTTGGTGAATTACAGTGACAGAAAGCCAAGGAGACAAAAGATTTGAGGACTGGTGAGAGTGTCATTAAGTGACTGACTGTGGGATCCAGGTAGGAAGCAAAGTTGTTTGGGAAAGACTGAAGGATGGAAAGGTCAAATAGGTCAAACAGCAGGTATATTGGTATTGATTGGGTAGAATGGTTGGCAGGACAGAGGATGTCATCAAAATAGACCATTGGAGTTTGAACTTTCAGAGCTACGACAAGGTGCATAGAAAAAGGGTGATGGGAGTTTTCCAAGTACCGTGGTTAACTTTTGGTTTAAGGTGCCTTCTATGACAGAGTGAGATTCTTGAGGATTGGAAAGATTTCTGGTTCATCTTTGTAATCCTATCATCCCCGGTGTCCATCACCTAGCTCAGTGGTTGGAGGAAGAGAGTATCCAAGGTTTATCTCAACCTGGACTTCATTACCGGGGGAGCTTTTTAAACTCCCAAAGCCCAGCTGCACCCAGACCACTTAACACAGCAGTACCTCTGTGGATGGGACCAAGGCAGCAATACTTTTTAAAGCTCCCTGGTTCATTCCAATGCATAGCCAAGGTTGAGAATCACTGATCCCGCTCATGTATCACAGTGGTTCTCAACTCTGCTTGCATGTTAGAATCACCTGAAACACTTTTACAATGTACAGATGCCTGGGCCCCACCCCCAGAGATTTGGTGTTCATTGGTCTGCAGTAGGACCCTTGTATCTACATATTTTTAAAGCTCTCCAGACACTCTGAATATACAGTCAGGGTTGAGAACCACCAGCTTAGCACATGGAAAGCAGTTCAACAATTGATTATGGTGACTTCAATCACTACTTCCATCCTTGCCCTCTCTTCTGAGCCATACAGCTACCAACCCAATGACCTGCTGTGCATGGCCTCCTATGTGCATCCCAGGTGCCTCAAGCTCAATGTCCAAGGCTAAACTCAATCTCCTGATGCCCTTTGCAGGCCAATGAAGGACCTGAACCTTTTGCTGGGACAGGGAGGTTCTGGGAACTGGACCCAGGTTTGGGGAACTAATGTTATCCTGGGGCCACAAGCAGAGAATAAAGGGTAACTGCAGAGAGTTTGCGGGATGGCAGTAGGCTCGTAACTTAAGGTTCAAGAAACTGGAGAGTAAAATCCAGCTGGGATCAGAGGGTGTTGGATCGACAGGCAAAGATGCCAGAAAACGTTTACAAGCGAAGGACTTTCAGCCTCATAATATAGGCACTTTGTAAGTGCTCAATAAATGTTTGGTGAAAGAAACAAATGAACTGGAGGAACAGTCTGGAAACACAAGTGTGCAGAGGATGACAGACTTTACATGAAAAGGTTAGTGGCATTTGCTCGGCTAGGAGTTCCCCATTTCCGTGTGCAGAAGAATCTCTGGGAATTCTTCAACCATACCGGTCTCCTCCTTTTCCTTGATCACTCCAAGTGTTACTGAGTCCAAGCTCCCTCTGCTCGCTGAATGACAGGCCAAGAAATCAGGAGGTGAGGTGCTGAGGCAAGGAATAATGACTTTATTCAGAAAGCCAGGTGTCCGAGAAGACAACAGACTAGTGTCCTAGAGCGCCATCTTATCGGGGTCTGGATGCTAGTTTCTTTTACAGAACAGAGAGGGGGAGGAGGTGAGGAAGTAAAGTAATAAGGCCATAAGTCTTGCAAAACATCTCCCGGTTTGGCCAGCCTCGGGGAGGGGATGTGTTAATTTCTTCTTTCTTGCAGCCATTCACAGGTGAACAGGGTCAGGATGCTTCCCTGTGAGCTGAACAAAGGCACTTTAACATTTACACAGGGGGGGCGGTGTTCCCAGAGGGAGGCCATTATGTATGCCAATACCTATAGACAACATCTTTGTAGTGATTATAGTAACAAAAAGCAATGGAGAGCAAGGGTTAAAAGTAAAAGAAACGATTCAACATGGAGTCAGATTTTGTTCTTCCCTCTTACACAAGCAAACTCCTTCCTTGGGGCTGTTGTATTTGCTGTTCCCTCTGCCTGGAGCACTGTTCCTCCCAGATAGCCACATGTCTCACCATCTTCTTTCAGATCTTTACTCAAATTTCCCCTTCATACTTCCTACCCCCTATCCTGGCTTTAGTCTTCTCCCTAGCACTTATTACTAACTAATATACTATATTTTTTCCATACATGTCTTGTCTATTTGGTGTTTCTTCATTAGTATAACCTCCATGCAAACAAGGGTTTTGTCTGTTTTGTTCCCTGGTATATCCAGAGCCTAGAACAGTGCCTGGCAGACAGCAGGCACTCAATAGATGAATGAATGAGTAAAGCAGTTCAAAGTTCAGACTCTACCCTAGAGATGATAACTCAGAAGGCCTGGATAGGGTCCAGGAAAGTACACGTGTACTGGGCGGTTCTAAAGGAGATAGTTGGAGGCCACATGTGAAGAAACATTTCTTAGAGAAAGAAAACCTTGGTTTTTGTCTGTATACAAGTCCCTTGACATCTGGGTAGAGAGCAGGAGGCTGAGGACTGAGGGGCTCAGTATCCCCACCATCTTTCCTGTTTCTTTCCTGTGCTGAGACACGTCTCACATCTGGTGACTTGGCAGAGTGAAGCGAGTGTGTGCAGGAGGCAGAGATGTGGGTGGCCAGCTCCTTGGAGGACACCTTACTGTCAGAGCCAAACTGCACTTCTAGGCAAAGTCCCAGGTGGAGGAAGCACGGTTCCTGCCATGGGCCAGAGCCGTCAGGAAGCGGGAATCTGAACTTGGCAGGGACCGAGCTGGCACTGCATAGCAGCACTCCTTTTCCCAAAGTCCTGAGTGGACAGCCAGGTTCGGCAGTGCTGGTAAATGTTTAACAACAAGCTCTGAGGGGGAAAAAAGGCATGCGTGTCTATACAAACATAAGTTTATTACACATTTTGCAGATATAAAGAAGGGGCATCACATAATTTGCAAATAATAATGAAATATAAAATACTCTGCTATAAATTACACATAGCTGATTAATTCTTTCTCAAAATTTTATTGCAGTTAAAAACACGTAACATGAGATGTATCCTCTTAAATTTTTCAGTGTACAACACAGCATTGTTATTTCTGGGCACAACTGTTGTACAGCTGATCTCTAGAACTTACTCCTATTGCAAAACTGAAATTTTATAGTTGTTGATTAAAAACTCGCCATCTAAAAGAAAAAAAAAAAAACTCTCCATCTCCTTTCCCACTGGCCCTGGCAACCACCGTTCTGTTCTTTGCTTGCATGACTTTAACTATTTTAGGTACCTCATATAAGTGAGATCATGCAGTATTTGTCCTTCTGTGACTGGTTTATTTCACTTAGCATAATGTCCTCCAGGTTTATCCATGTTACTGCATATGGTAGGATTTGCTTCATTTTTAAGGCTGAATAATATTCCATTATATATACAGACCACATTTTCTTTATCCATTCAACCCTTGATGCACATTTAGGTTGTTTCCACATCTTGGCTATTGTGACTAATACTGCAGTGAACATGGGTGATCATCTCTTTGAGATCCTGATTTCAGTTCTTTGGGATAAATACTAGAAATGGGATTGCTGGATCATATGGTAGTTCTTCTATTTTTAATTTTTTGTGGTATTTTCATGCTGTTTTCCATAGCAGCTGAACCATTTATATTCCCACCAACAGTGTATGAGGGTTGCAATTTCTCCACATCCTCACAAACACTTAACTGTCTTTTGATTTTTTGATAATAACCACCCTAACAAGAGGGAGGTAATATCTTTTTGTGGTTGTGATTTGCATTTAGGGAGATGATTATTGATACTGAGCATCTTTTCATATACCTATTGGCCATCTGTATGCCTTCTTTGAAAAAAATGTATATTCAAATTCTTAACCCATTTTTTAATTGGGTTATTAGTTATTTTCTATTGGGTTGCAAGAGTTTCTTATATATTTTGGATATTAACCCCTTAAAAGATACATGGCTTGCAAATATTTTCTCCCATTCCATAGGTTGCCTTTTCATTCTATTGGTTGTTTCCTTTACTGTGCAATTAATTCTTATGGAATGCTTTTGTTGAATTTTGCTGAAATCTTGTTATCTATAGTCAACTTACGGCTACACTTCACTCACGATTTCACAATATTTTGTAGGATTCACAACGTAACCACTGTAGATGTGACACACTTTTATGTTTAATCTGCATTATTAAAATTTTTATCACTTCCTAAAGTATGGACACCTAATCAACAAAACAAATCAATACTTGATTTGAAGCACTGGATGATTTCCATGGTGCAAATACTCAACTGCAGCTGATTTCAAGCTATCAGTATGATGTCACTGAACAGAGTTGGGAGTTGGAAAGAGATGCCTGTTATGTAGTATTTTCACAGTATTTCTGTGACCGTATGCCAAGTACTGTAGAGCATATATGTTATAGATAGATGATAGATATTCGTATGTATGCATTTATATACTTCAAGAGTATAGAAAATAGTAAAATGTAAAATTATCTGGAAGCAATGAGTTTTGGATACTTATTACCTTTTAAAATGTAATTTAGTTAATCATAAGTTTATGTGAATGAATTTTTTAGATTTTTATTGAGGTAACGTTTGTTTATAACATTATGTAAGTTTCATGTGTACAACATGATATTTCTACTTCTGTATGATGCATCATGTGTTCATCAAAATAAAAGTTTAGTTTCCATCTGTCACCACACAGTTGATCCCCTTTATCCATTTTGCCCTCCTTCTTCCCTGCCCCCTGCCCTTTCTCCTCTGGTAACCACTGCTTTGTATAACTTCATTTTTAATAAAGGCTGTACTTAACAGTCAGCTTGCAAAAATCCTGAACATTTAACCATCATCTCTTCTGAGCTCCAGTGCACACCAGACAGATTTAACACTGGGATGGAAACCCCAGTCACACAGTGAGAGGTTCCAGATCTTATTCACTTATAGGACCAGTGCAGGCTCACCTCAAAGCAGTCTAAGAGCCAGAGTGCAGATCTGGAGGTTGGTAAATTGTATGGTCTGCAATATCCATATTCTTTCCTTTCTATTTCTCACCCAGAGCTGGCCGTTCCTAAGCCTAGATAATGGGCATGGGGTTAGGGGCCCTTGGACTGGGTTCAAACATCAACGACAGATAAGGAAGCAGGGAGATCTTACTTTACAAGAGATGTGCTATTTCCTTCAGGTGAAGTGAAAGGAAAACTCAATAAAATTGTTGCACACCCACGAGTTTCTTTTAGGGATTTAAAAGACCATTTTGTTCTAAACTTCAGGTTTTCTCAGGATCATCTATTAAGAGGAAAGATGGCTCCAGACTTTGGTATCTGGAGAACAAATGATTGCTTGGGATTTGAAAGAAGAACATCAGAAATTCAAGGATGAATGGAATTAGCTTGACAAACAGGTTTTAATCTCGAGGTCAGGACAGGAATCGTGGGCTTGGAAGAGGAAGTGGGAAGATGGCACCTGGATCTGCAGAGTATCAGCCCTACTCTGGTAAAAGAGAAAGGAACAAATGCACCTCACCAATCCACTTGGAAGAGCACAGGGAAGCACCCGAGGGGAAGGGGGCTAGAAATCCAGAGGAAGTAGCATTTAGTTCCGCTGCAGGAATAATGGTGGGTAAAAGAAAGTATTTTTAGTACTTTCAGAATAGACAAAGTTTACTGAAGAGTTAAAAGTTGAAGGACACTCAAGCAGCCCTAGGTAGAGGTCCATGTGGCAAGGAATCGAGGCCTCTTGCAAACAGCCAGTGCCAACTTGCTGGCCGTGTGAATGAGGTGACCCATCTTGGAAGTGGACCCTCCAGCCCCATCGAACCTTCAGATGACAACACCTCTGGCTGACATCTCAACTGCAACCTCACGAGAGACCCCCACACCAGAACCTCACAGCTAATCTGATCCCAAACTCTTGACTCACAGACACTTTTGAGATAAAAATGTTTACTGTTATTTTTTTTTTAAAGCTAAGGAAAAGTACGGTTGGAAGATATACTGTTCTTCCTGGGCTCCTGAGGGCACAGGAGATTTAGGCTGGAGAAACGGCGAGGGGTGTCTCCTGTTTGGACAACTATGGGAACAGGAGGCACCTTTGGAGCAGAATGCGTGGGCCCAGGGAGTTCTAGAATAAGAAACAGATGCATCAAGCATACTGGGGATCCTGGTGACAATGGACAAGGGATACAAGTTTAAGACTGGGACTTTGGGGAGGGCAAAGCCAGGACATTTTATGGAAAAATTACCTTTTACAAATGCAAAGTGTGGGAATCCCCTGGCGGTCCAGTGGTTAGGACTCGGTGCTTTTTCACTGCTGTGGGCCCGGGTTTGATCCCTGGTTGGAGAACTAAAATCCCACAAGCTGCAAAGCACAGCCAAAAAAACCCCCAAAAAGTATAAACGCAGGTGTTCTGGTTGTAAGAGAGGGTGAAGGGTATGTTTCAAGCACCCCTCAGTGAGGTCGGTTATGTGGCTTGGAGATCATTTCTTCCCAAACACTGCCCCCATTATCCTCTTATAGTGCATTTATCCCTGTTGAGTTTTATCTTTCTTTTTCCTCTGCTCTGCTTCTTGTCTGTCCCTCCCTGGTGCATGGCTGGTAATATGCATTGGGTTCTGAGATATTATGTGAGTGAGCGGATCAGTGCTTATATTGTGAACTGCCAGGGAGATCCTGTTTGTTTCCAGGATGTTTGTGCTTTGGACCAGAGCAGGGATTGTAATAGTCTTATTTGTCTTGTCCATTCTCTCAATCTGAGCTGTGTAGCATAGTAATCAGCAACCATAGGTAGGTATTTAAATTGAAATGAATTAAAATTAAATGTAATTTAAAATTCAGTTTCTCAGTCTCACTAGCTCCATTTCAAGAGCTTAACAGCATTATGCTCAATGTTCTATATCAGTGTTTCCCCACCTTTTTTTCACTATTGCTTCCTCTAAAAGCCTTTTTAGACTTTTTTTGCCTAGTTGCCACCCCCACGAAATTTTAATAACACAGATGTATTATATGTATTTATAATACATATATGTATATATGTGTTTCATATATAAAATCAGCAAGATTTTTTTGCCTGCCCGCCAAACCAGGAACCAATTTTTGTTCCCCTAGAGGCAGTAACACCCTCATCAAGGATGCACATGCTACATGAAAAGCTGCTCAACATCACTAATTATTAGAGAAATGCAAATCAAAACCACAATGAGGTATCACCTCACACCAGTTAGAATTGGCATCATCAGAAAATCTACAAACAACAAATGCTGGAGAGGGTGTAGAGAAAAGGGAACCCTCTTGCACTGTTGGTGGGAATGTAAACTGATACAGCCACTATGGAGAACAGTATGGAGGTTCCTTAAAAAGCTAAAAATAGAATTACCCTATGACCCAGCAATCCCACTACTGGTCATATGCCCAGAGAAAACCATAATTCAAAAAGACACACACACCCCAATGTTCAGTGCAGCACTATTTACAATAGCCAGGTCACGGAAGCACCTAAATGCTCATCGACAGACGAATGGATAAAGAAGATGTGGTACATATATACAATGGAATATTACTCAGCCATAAAAAGGAACGAAATTGGGTCATTTGTTGAGATGTGGATGGATCTAGAGACTGTCATACAGAGTGAAGTAAGTCAGAAAGAGAAAAACAAATATCATATAATAACGCATATATGTGGAACCTAGAAAAATGGTACAGATGAACTGGTTTGCAGGGCAGAAATTGAGACACAGATGTGGAGAACAAACGTACGGACACCAAGGGGGGAAAGCGGCGGGGGGGTGGGGGTGGGGGGGTGATGAATTGGGTGATTGGGATTGACATGTATACACTGATGTGTATTAAATTGATGACTAATAAGAAACTGCTGTATAAAAAAAAATGTGATCCAAAAAAAAGAATGTACGAGCAATATGAAGCAGGGCCAAGACTAGGGTGAGGCACCTTATGTTCAAAATTTAAGGAAGCACTCACTCCCAGGATTGTGCAAGTGAAGGGTCAGCATCTGAAAGTAAGAGCTTCCTTAAAGCATGCACCCTACATGCCTCACTTGTCTCATTCTAGTTCCAGTCCTGATATGAGCATTTCCCTTGTGAAAATTAATAAAGAGAAACCTCAACTACTATGGAGAACAGTATGAATGTTCCTTAAAAAACTAAAAATAGAGCTACCATATGATCCAGCAATCCCACTCCTGGGCATATATCCGGAGAAAACTGTAATTCAAAAAGATACATGCACCCCAATGTTCACTGCAGCACTGTTTACAATAGCCAGGACATGGAAGCAACCTAAATGTCCATCGATGGATGAATGGATAAAGATGTGGTACGTATATACAATGGAATATTACTCAGCCATAAAAAAGAATGAAATAATGTCTTTTGCAGCAACATGGATGGACCTAGAGATTGTCATACTGAGTGAAGTAAGTCTGACAGAGAAAGACGAATATCATATGATATCACTTATATGTGGAGTCTAAAAAAAAAATGGTACAAATGAACTTATTTACAAAATGGAAATAGTCACAAATGTAGAGAACAAACTTATGGTTACCAAAGGGAAAAGGGGGGTGGATAAATTGGGAGATTGGGACTGACATATACACACAACTATATGTAAAGTAGATAACTAATAAGAACCTACTGTATAGCACAGGGAACTCTACTCAATACTCTGTAATGACCTGTGTGGGGAAAGAATCTAAAAAAGAGTGGATATATGTAAACATATAACTGATTCACTTTGCTGTACAACAGAAACTAACACAACATTGTATACTCCAATAAAAATAAATAAATAATAGAAACCTATTACAATGGAGTCAGGAGACCAAAGGGGGAACTCTCATGCATGTACCATTCCACATCAATACAGATCCCAACAGGAAGACACTTACCTTGCATCCCCTGCAGGAAGTGACACTACTTTACTACCACCAGCAGAAGGAAGAAAGATCTCCTTGCCTGGCAACAGGTCAGCCAATGAGAGACTGTCACAACTCAGCCAATGGAAAACCACTATACTTCAAGCCCCCAGCTTCCTCCAGTGGACATAACAGCCCCTCCCCACTTCCCCTTCTTCTATAAAAGAGTTTCCCCTCCTTTGCTTTACTAGACTTGCATGTGGTTCACCATAGTTGCATGTCCCAAATTTCATTTCTTTGCTGTTCCCAAATAAACTTGTTTTGCTGGTAAAATAAGTGGCTATTTTCTTGTTTTAGGTTAACACCAGCATCACAGAATGTTCTATCACTCAGATTAGAATTTTAGAAAAGTGGAACCAAGAGAGATTTGGAATTAGAGAAAATCCACTTGGAAGAGCTGTAGCTTGCTTAGTCCATGAGCAGCATGTCCGGGCTGTAGGTGAGTCATTCTCAACCCTGACTGCCCATTAGAATCACCTGATAAGTTTTCAAAATCCTGGTGCCTGGGCCCTACCTGAAGCAATTAAGTCTAAGTCTCTAGGAATGGGGCTCTTAAGCTCCCAGGTGATTCCAGTGTGTGGCCTGGACTGAAAGTCCCTGCTGTGACTGCAGAAGAATCCAAGTTCCAGCCAGTGAACCTGGGGTAGGGGGAGGGGGGGGATTCCCTGCTGGCTTTTTTAAGTGGAAAAAGTAGAAAAGGAGCTTTAGTTACTTTGTGGAAACAAGGGATTAAGTTGATAAAGATTTGGATTGTGAAAAATGTAAAGTAGTGGCATGTCTAAGGATTTTACATCACAAGTGGTGCATGGTTTGGACTTTGTTTAGTATGTTAAACACTTGGGGGCCTGACTGGACACTATAACGGAACACCATTGAGATGATAATTAACCCAGAGAGGCTCCTAGGTCCAGTGGAGTGTGGCCTTGAGGTTAATTTATTAACTTCCTTTCTGACATTTTTCAGCAGTTTCTGGGGCCAATGCCAAAGAGATATTTGGAAAGGGCTCTTGTTAAATCCACTGGTCATTTTCCATTGGTTCCAGATGAATAGCTGGGAGAAAATTTTCATGACTGAAGTCATGAGCATTACCTCCTCTGATAAGTGATCAAAACAACAGCACTCTTTGTTGTCCACAGTCTGGTTGGCAAACTAACTCCAGCTAAAGGAGAACAAACTATGGAAGGGATATTGGAATTCTAAGTACCACCAACCATCACCCTCATCCCAGGCCAGCTCCAACACACAGATACACACACACACACACACACACACACACACACACACACACATCTAAAGAGGATTAGTTTTATGCACTAAGACCTGGGTAGTGCAAGCCCCAGGGTGTTGGGGATGGTGTGTGTGTGTGTGTGTGTGTGTGTGTGTGTGTGTGTGTGTGTGTGTGTGTGTAGGTGTGTGTGTGTGTATTTTAGCATGAAGCTGAGAGAGGCGAGAAGCTCTAACATCCTCATGGTGCTTGTCTCTTTGTATTCTTATTTATGGGTTCCAATCTTGGTTCATTTCTCTTTGATCCCAGGTCACTGTGGGGTAGGAAAGGGTCCAAGGCTTCTTCCAGGTAGAGAACCAAGGGGGTTTCAGAGTGGGATGGGGGAAAAGGAAGATTGAAGTTGCTTATTTAGGCTTTGCCACTCAAGGCAAGTCATGCGTTTTAGGCTCATATGCCCACCAGCCTAACTCATCAAGGGGATGACATTGGAGTCTTTGGCCAGAGCTGTCATTGTAATAATAACTAATTACCCTGGCATTTTCCTCTAGGGAGTGGCAAGGTTAATCTAGCACTGTAGGCAAGAATTTAGGTGAAGGTTTATTTCTCAGCTTTCTCTTAATCATCTTCCCAGATACAGAACCAACAGGTTATCAGTGGCCTTATATGCCTTAAGCTTGGAAGAGATTGTTAAGGAAATTAAGAGTTTGGACATTTACCCCGATGCCAGCTCCCCCAAAATCTCATCCGCCCCATCACCTAAGCTCAAAACCTTAAGTCATCCTAGATGCCTCCCTTTCTATCAGATGCTGTGTTTTGTTTTTTGTTTTTTTTGTTTGTTATGGGGGTTTTTTGGCCACGCTGTGCAGCTTGCATGATCTTAGTTCCCTGACCAGGGATCAAACCCACGCCCTCGGCAGTGAAAGCGTGGAGTCCTAACCACTGGACCGCCAGGGAATTCCCTCTATCAGATGCTTTAAAATATTTTGGTTATTACTTCTAAATACCTCTCCCTTCTCCATTTTTCTGCATCTCCCTTAATGCCATATTACTTCCAGCTTCATATTACTTCATTTCTCTTCTGCACTCACAATTGTCTGTTTTATTTATTCTTTGAAACATTTTTAATTGCACAAAACATGAATATATTATCATTCTTTAAAAATGTAAACAATACAGATAATCAAAAATTCAAAATTTAACCATGGTAATCAGCTGGGAGTGTTTTCTATATTTTCTATGCATATCTACACAGAAAAATTTTTTTTTACTATTTTTTGTATTTTTTTTTAAAAAGCATTAAGGGTGCCATAAATGGTTTTGCTATTTCCTTCTTCCACTTAATATGTCTTGGAGATTTGCCATGTCCGTATATTCAGAACCACCTTATTTGGACTGCTACATAGTGTTCCATGGTGTGACAGGCTCCCTCTAAGATGACCTGTTTCCTTGTATTCACAGCCTGGTATAATCCCCTCTGTGGATATACCATATTTTATGTAACAGTTCCCCTTGTCATATTTTTTTTAAAACTGGGATCCTGTTCAAAGCAATCACTTAAGCTTCTTCCAGAAATACTTTTTAAAACAGAAATCTAATCATGTTACTCTGCTTCAAAACTTCAGTGTGACGTAATTATGGAGATTCTAGGAAGATGACAAACTGGGTGAACATCCCCAGTCCCTCCCCTTTGCAATCTGTTTTTGCAGCAGCATAAATACCAAAATAAGAGTTCTGATGGAAACTGGACAGTGTGTGAGGCCAGGAGTTGTTCTGAGAGTTCTCCTTCCTGGGCTGAGGGAAAGATTTTATGGCTCCCTGAGAAGAGATGTATGATAGACTCTGGGGTGCCCTGGGATGTCCTTAGTGGGATTGCCCCATCTTGCTGACCCCAGTAGACTGAAATGAAAATATCTAGTTGTTCTGATTTTATCTCAGTTCAAGTGATTAAAAAAAAAAAAAGAAAAATAACCATTTGGACCCAGAGGTTTGAGAGTCTAGCCACCACCTCCTGAACCCCCTATGGAGGGAAGAGCATTTATGAGCTCATTTCCCACCAACACACAAAAAGGAAAAAGCTATTTTAAAATGATAAACATTATTTACCCCAAACTAGCAGCAACTATAATATAAAGCTGAAGTCATTTCTGTCAGAATCATCATTCTTGGCATCACTTTGGAGACCTTAACTAATGTGATACACCAATTATTAATTATTCTTAAATAAATAAATATTGAAAAAAGAGACCAAAATTACATTATTTTCATGTGATATAATTGTATATTCAGGAAATCTAAAGGATTCTACCAAAACTATTTGAAGTAATTAAACTTTGGTAAGGTGAATGATCGTAGTTAAAAATACAAAAATAAATAAAATTTTCTTCATGCCAGCGATAAACAGTAAGACATGAAACATAACCTCAATTGTGGTGAATAGAATAACATCCTCCCCCAAAGATGTCCACATACTAATCTTCAAAACGTGTGAATATGTTGCATTAAATGACAGAAGGAACACTGCAGATGTGATTAAGTTAAGGACCTGGAAATGAAGTGATTATTCAATTATCCAGGTGAGCCCAATGTAATCATGGCCCCTTATAAGAGGCAAGAAGAGTTAGGGAAGAGTAGGCGATGTGAAGATGAAAGCAGACATAGGAATGACTCAAGGGAGGGGCCATGAGCCAAGGAATGCAGGTGGTCTCTGACAGCAGGTAAAGGGAAGGAAATGGACCCCCTCCTAGAGCTTCCAGAAGGAACACAGCTCTGCTGACAGCAGATTTTATGACTTCTGACCTCCAGAACTGTAAGATAATACATTTGTGTTGTTTTAAGCCACTAAATTTGTGGTAATTTGTTACAGCAGCAATAGAAAACTAATACATCATTTATACCAGTGACAAGAATTGTAAAATGCCTATGAACAAATTATCCATAGAAAGTACATGATCTAGGGCTTCCCTGGTGGCACAGTGGTTAAGAATATGCCTGCCAATGCAGGGGACACGGGTTTGAGCCCTAGTCTGGGAAGATCCCACATGCCACGGAGCAACTAAGCCCGTGCGCCACAACTACTGAGCCTGTGCTCTAGAGCCCACAAACCACAACTACTGAGCCCGCATGCTGCAACTAATGAAGCCCACGCGTCTAGAGCCCGTGCTCCACAACAAGAGAAGCCTGAGCACCGTAACAAAGAGTAGCCCCTGCTTGCTGCAACTAGAGAAAGCCCGCGCAGCAACGAAGACCCAATGGCAGCCAAATAAATAAATAAGTAAAAAAGAAAGTACATGATCTACATGAAGAGAACTAAATTCTTATTGAAGGGAACAGACCTGAATAGCAGAAATATTACATTCCTGGGTAGGAAAACTTGGTATTGATATCTTAAAATGTCCATCCTTCACAAACTAATATATAAGTTTAAGTGAGTTGCAATCAGGATTGTCAGTCTTTCACCAACTAATATATAACTTTGAGTTGTAATCAGAATTTTAGGTGGAAGACAAGGGGAGTAAGTAGCTAAAATTATTTTAAATTTTGAATGGAAAAAATAAGAATCTGAGAATAGCCAAGAAAATGAAGAAAAAGCATGAAGTGGTGGGAATTACCTTAACAGATGCTAAAATTTATAAGAAAATTACTGAATGCAAAATAGCACCATACACTACATCAAAAGACAAATGGAGTTTTGATAGTGTACTATAGTTACATAAGATGCTACCCTTGGCAGAAGTGGGGTGAAGGGTACATAGGACTCTGTACCATTTCACAACTTCACGTTCGTCTCTAAATATTTCCAAATAAAATGCTTTTTTAAAAAAATACAAATGATAATCTGGGATAAAAGGGAACCTTTGTAAAACGTACAGATAAAGATGAACAATTACTAATATTCAAAGAGCTTTTACCAAATGATTTAAAAAAACAAGACAACTGAATAGAAAAATAAGCAGGCAATTCACATACGGGAATGTACAAATTGTCGATAAACATAAGATGCTCAATGTCTGTAGAAGTCAAGGAAATGCAAATTAAACCAATGCAGCCTTTTTTTCACTCATTACATTTACCAAAATTTACAAGTGGAAGAGTGATCATGTCCAGTCCGGCTGACAGCATCGAGGAAGAGGAATTTCTACAACCTATTAGAAAAGTAACCTGGACACATCCATTATAAGTAAAAATGCAAACATCCATTGACCCAGATATCCTGCCTTTGAGAATCTGTTTTACTGAAATGAAAGCCCCAGTATACCCAGACTCATCTTGAGGAGGCATACTGCAATACTTTTGTAATTGCTGAAAACGGAAAACAACTTGTCCACCAGTAACAGAATGGTTGAATAAATAAATGAGTTAAATCTAACTCATCTGGAGGGATGTCCATATACTGTTAAGGGAAAAAAGCAAGTTGCAGGATAAGTTGCAGCTGGCCTTCTGCAGCCTTGTGCTCTGCATTGGCAGGTTCAACCAACCCTGAACTGAAGATATTTGGGGGAAAAAAATTTCAGAAAGTTCCAAAAAGCAAAACTTGAATTTGCCTCGCACAAGCAACTATTTATATAGCATTTACATTGTTTTAGGTATTATAAGTAATCTAGAGATGATTTAAAGTATATGGGAGAATGTGCAAAGGTTATATGCAAATACTACACTATTTTACATAAGGAACTTGAACACCCTTGGATTTTGCTATCCACAGAAGCCCTAGAACGAATTCCCCCATACTAAGGGATGATTGTATATCTTTTTTGCAATCCAGGTGAGCTCAAATAAGCAAACCAACCAACCCTCAAATACAGGAAGGTATGTCAGGATACCCTCCTGATTACTAGCCCTGGCTACCTCCCATATAGGAGAGAACCGAAATCGTGACCTTTTTTTTCTTTTACATCATTTTTTAACTCTCTAAAATAAGCATGTATCAGTTGAATTCTTAAAAATCTAAAAAAATTTAAAATGTCCCCAATTACCCTGAAAGGGCAAACTCTTCAACTTGACGTATAAGGCCTCCAGGGACTAACCCCTGCCACTTCTTTGGCGTCATCTCCCTCCATATCCCTTCCACAGTCAATGTTTCAGCCACACCAAACTACAATACACTAACTACTTAGAGTTTCTTAAATATGACATCTGTGTCTTATCTCTGAACCTCTGCACACTCCTCCTGAAAAACTATTCTTTATCTTTTCCACCTGGTGAACTCTTACTCATTCTTCAAGACCCAGCTTAAATGACCCCACCCCACTCTGTTTGTACCTCAGTGACAACATTTGTACTTTATTGCAATTGTCTGTGTCTATATGTGTGTGCATATGTGTTGTGTCATCCTTCACTGTGCTTGATTGGCATACAAAAAGTTTTTAATGCTTGTTGAATGAATTGAAATTAATCAAATTAGTGTTTTATAACGTCTGTTTTTTGACCTAACAAGAGCATCGTTCAGGCTATGTTTTAATGATGTATTTTTGATGGGCCAATGTGGGTACAACATTTATAAATAAGCTAATACAGTTTGATGGAATATTTTGTCAAAAGTTGAAACACTTGGGCTTCCCTGGTGGCACAGTGGTTGAGAGTCCGCCTGCCGATGCAGGGGACGCGGGTTCGTGTCCCGGTCCGGGAGGATTCCACATGCCGCGGGGCGGCTGGGCCCGTGAGCCATGGCTGCTGGGCCTGTGCGTCCGGAGCCTGTGCTCCGCAACCAGAGAGGCCACAACAGTGAGAGGCCTGCGTTACCGCAAAAAACAAACAAAAAAAAAAAGTTGAGACACTTGCAATGACAATTTTGCAACAGCTAGAATTCATTTTTTTGGGGGGGTGGTACACGGGCCTCCCACTGCTGTGGCCTCTCCCGTTGCGGAGCGGAGGCTCTGGACGCGCAGGCTCAGCGGCCATGGCTCACGGGCCCAGCCACTCCGCGGCATGTGGGATCTTCCCGGACCGGGGCACGAACCCGCGTCCCCTGCATCGGCAGGTGGACTCTCAACCACTGCGCCACCAGGGAAGCCCCTAGAACTCATTTTTAATTTGGGCTAAATTCCTGAATAGGGAATAAAATAAAAAAGAAGTAATCCCACTTCTTTTTCTTTCTCCCAAAGGATGTGTAAGATCAGTCTTGGGACTATTTGCACTTGGATCCATTCCCAGCCCTTCCCTTCCTCTCCTCTGCGTTGCAGAAGGGCTGACCCCTGAAGCCTGCATCTCCAGGCTCTTGCTCCTCCTGGCTGCCAGCTGAGCTCAGCTGATGTCCAGCCCTGGTGGGAGATTGGACAGCAGAGAGAAGAGAGAAGCCAGGGTATTTCCCCATCTCTCTGCCTCAATCAACTCCAGCTGCTCTGTGCCTCTAAGCCTCCATGGGACACTGCTGCCCTTATTCCTCTTCCACTGGGTGATCTGGTTACCCTGGGCCCCATTTATATGGCCTCCTCCCTTTGTCTCTACAGCCTCTGATAGTAGTGACTCCCTGCTGTTGCTAATCTCTGGATTACTCCATGTACCAGTTTGCTTTTGTTCTGAAACAAACTGCTTCAAAACTTAATGGCTGGACTTCCCTGGTGGTACAGTGGTTAAGAATCCGCCTGCCAATGCAGGGGACACGGGTTTGATCCCTGGTCCTGGGAGATCCCACAGCCACGGAGCAACTAAGCCCGGGCGCCACAGCTACTGAAGCCCGCATGCCTAGAGCCTGTGCTCTGCAGCAAGAGAAGCCACCGCTGTGAGAAGCCCGCGCACCGCAATGAAGAGTAGCCCCCGCTCGCCGCAACTAAAAAAGAAAGCCCACGCACAGCAACGAAGGCCCAATGCAGCCAAAAATTTTTAAAAAAAGTAATGGCTAATACAACAACCATTATTTGTAGCTCACAAAGCATGAGGTAGCAATTTAGACTGGGATCAGCTGGGCAATTCTTCCGCCGGTCTTGGCTGGGGCACACTCACACGGCCCAAATCAACAGGGGGCTCCACTATGGGAGCTGGCTGGCTGTCATCTGGGGCAATGGTGGGTCCATATGCCTCTCATCATCCAACAGCCTAGCCCAGATACATTCAGTTGGCAGCTGGTTCGAAGAAACAGAAGGGAAATAGGAAAGACCTCTTGAGGCCCAAGCTTGGAACTTACACAATGTTGCTTTTTCCCAAAGCAAGGCACGAGACCTGCCTCAATTCAATACATAAAGAAACAGACTCCATTTCTAAATGGGAGAGAAAAAATTTCTGGCCATTTTTGAAATCAACCACACCTTACCATTACCTTCTCCATCACCTGTATAACCAAGCCCCTGCGTAAATATCCTCTGTGATAAGTACTGGAAGTCATTACAGTTTCCCTAGTTAGACTTGGCGTGTATGTTTGAATGTGCTTGAAAGATAAGGGTTAAAGAAAACAGGAAACATCTGTTCCTAATGGGCTCCCCTTGGATTTGAAGGTTTCTGTTATAAACATCACCTGCCCAGGCTTCTATATAATTAGTCAACATGACAATATAGATGAATCACAAATTCCAACAGAGATGAACTGAGTGTCTACCATGTGGCAGGCATGATGCTGGGCATGATGGGCCATGGCAGGAGTGGGGGACAGTACACAGAGTGAGTAAGGCGTGGTGCCTGCCTTATGGGAGCTAATATGTGGTGTCTGAAGAGCCAGGCACACAGCAAGTGGTATACAGGGTTTGGTAAGATGATGAGGATGCCCACTACAATGGTGATGCAGTTCATAATCCAGTGGGGGAGATAAATATTTAATGAGAGTTTTTTGGTCTGTCTCTACAACCTAGAAAGTAAGCTCCATGAAGGCTAAACTCTCATATATTGTCACACACCACTATATCTCCATTGCCTAACAAAAGACCAGCACCCCATAACTGGTGAATAAATATGTATCAAGTGTAGGAGTGGGGGCTTCCCTGGTGGCGCAGTGGCTGAGAGTCTGCCTGCCAATGCAGGGGACACGGGTTCGTGCCCCGGTCCGGGAAGATCCCACATGCCACGGAGCGGCTGAGCCCGTGAGCCATGGCTGCTGAGCCTGTGCGTCCGGAGGCTGTGCTCCGCAGCGGGAGAGGCCAGAACAGTGAGAGACCCACGCACCGCAAAAAAAAAAACAAAAAAAAGTGTAGGAGTGAAAGGTGTATACACAATGCTAACAGAGCATAGAAGAGAAAGAGGTTAATTCTGAGAACAGGGCAAACAATGCCAATGACAGGGGAAAGCTTCATAAAAACAGATGATTTCTAAAATTTATAACTGAGAGAGTACTCAAAATTTGGCAGCAGAGAAGGGGACTGAAAGGAAAAGCAAAGGACCAGTATGAAGAATATCAAGGAGAATTGGAGGGCGGGCTATCTCCCCTGGGGGTGACGGAGGTGCCCCCTCCTAGTCATCCCGGTGTAATCATCAGCCATGTGCACACCCTTGGATGGAGGTCGTTGGCATTGTTTCTCTGAACCCATCTCACTGAGTATTCAGAAAGTGATCTGAGGCCTGAACTGCTCAGATTTGGCAAAGGATGACTCTACTGTCCTTCAGGCTGTTGTGAAGTGCCCCGTCCACCCCCCACCCCCCACCCCCACCCCACCCCACCCCCGGTATAGCTGGGGGCAGCTCTGCATGGATGGTTATAATGTGAATTTGGGCAAATTTCTCCTCCCGGTTTGGGTGTTTTTGAACATATGCCCAGAGGCTGCTGCAATAAATCCCTTTTTAGAATCTAAACAAACACACAGGGAAAGGGGGGAAAAGCCAGAGGCAATGGAAATGCCTCCCGGGGGAGCTTGGTTGACAGGGAAGACATCTGGACCAGAGGAGGAAAGGGATCCTGGCAAGGGTCAGAGCACTCAGTTCAAAGACCTTCACCTGAGCTTCCCTGGTGGCGCAGGGGTTGAGAGTCCGCCTGCTGATGTAGGGCACACGGGTTCGTACCCGGGTCCGGGAAGATCTCACATGCCGCAAAGCGGCTGGGCCCGTGAGCCATGGCCGCTGAGCCTGTGCATCCAGAGCCTGTGCTCCGCAGCGGGAGAGGCCACAATAGTGAGAGGCCCGTGTAATGCAAAAAAAAAAAAAAGACCTTCACCAAGCCACCCTCTGCTTCTCCAGCAGGGAAATAAGCCAAACCACTCTTTTTTTTTTTGTCTGGGACTCCAGAGAAGGCCAAATAAAGCTCCGTACAGGACAGCTCTCTTTACCTAGGAGGAGAGCCTGCAACCCCTCCTTCTGTAGTAAATCAGACAGGACGCGAGATCATTTAGAGGGAGGGAAAATTTAGTGGTCCTTGCTGTTGTGCTGGTGCTTCAAGTTCAAGGTGATTCAGAGCTTTAAGTTCTCAGCCTTGGGGCTTAAACCTTACAGTGATGCTCAACTTCTCTTCCACCTCCATGCTGCCAAACCCTTCAGTGTTCTAACCCACCGCCCTTCGGGTTTCCTGTAGGTTAGGAGATTTCTGGTCTCATACCAGGAGATTGAAAATCAGAGACGGATAAAAGTGAGAGAGCTGGTGAACAGTACAGAGAACGCAGTGAAGCAAGCATGGCCTCATTGGCCAACACTGCCCTGCCCAGAATACTGGGTAAGTTTTCTGTGGGCGGGCAGGCAGCTTCCCCAGGCAGCTCCTGGTTTATTTGTGTGTTTATTTACATGAGATGATTTCTAAAGCAAATGGCCTTCCTTTCCTCTCAGAAGAGATGGCTGCATGACTGTTATGTCTATTTCATATATAGTGCCCAGCTGATACTCACTTCCTTAGTGTTCTTGCAAAAGCAAGAAGAGGCAACCATGGCAAAGGGATACCTTGAGTAGGAAATGACCTGGAAGCGAGAAAACCTCATTTGTGGATTTTTTTATGCAAGAAAATCTCCTAGGAGCTCTTTTTTTAGAATAAAGAGATAAAAACTATTCAAGGACAGATTAAGAGATATGAAAGCTAGATATTTGATATTCACAAAATGTATGTAATAGCTATTTCAGATGGAGAGAACAGAAAAACCAGAATTGCAGCATTCAGCAATTTAGCACAGATTTTATGAGAACAGACTTCAAAATCAGAGATACCCAGGCTTGAATCTGAGCTCTGGTATTTTTAACTGTGTAAACTTGGACAATTTTCCACTTCCTCCAGGGGATCCTCCCTGTCTCCTGTCTCCCTCTCTTCACCAGCCTGATGGGGCCATGGTAGGCCTATTATCCCAGGATGCCCAAAGACCTTGTAGGTTATGTTAAGGCATTTATTCTTCTATCTAGAAGAGAATAGGGAGCCACCAAAGTGTTGCCAGCCAGGAAAGATGAGATCAAATATGCTGGTAGGTCTGGGGCTCAGAGAATTATGAACAGCAGCAAGCAGCTTACTTGGGACACAGATGACCCTTGATCAACAAACAGTGGCCTCATCCTACCTCCCCAGGGTACCTCCAGTAATTCCTTATGGTAGTTTTTTTCCGGAATGGGGCATGACTATCACTAGGGGCTCTAAGGATAATTTTAGTGGCATATAACCAAATATTTTTCAAAGATTAACATATTTATTTCAATGGGGATTCAAATAGAAAACTTGCATTCTAACCACCCCCCTAAAAAAAAAAACTTGGACAATTTTCTTAAACTCCCTATTTCAGTTTTTTTTCCTTTTTTAAATAAATTGAGTTATAATAGTATGGACTTTTAGGGCTGGTAGGAAAATTATGTGAGGTGATTGATGTTTGCAAAATAATTAGCATGAAGTTAACATGCAATAAACAGTCAATAAATGTCACCCACTATGGGCTGAATTATGTCCCCCCCCAAACACATGTGTTGAAGCTCTAAACCAGTCCCTCAGAATGACTATATTTGGGCCTTTGATGAAGTAATTAGGCTAGAATGAGACCATTAGGTTGGCCCTAATCCAATCTTACTAGCCTCCTTATAAGAAGAGGAAATTTGGATACACAGACACCAGAACTGTCTGTGCACAGAGGAAAGGCCACGTGAAGACACAGCGAGTAGGCATCCGTCTACAAGTCAAGGAGAGAGGCCTCAGGAGAAACCAAACCTGCTGACACCTTGATCTTGGACCACTCACCTCCAGAACTGTGAGAAATAAAGTTTCTATTGTTTAAACCACCCAGCCAGTGGTATGTTGTTATGGCAGCCTGAACAGACTAATACATCCCCTATTGTTATTATTTTAAAATCCAGATGCTGAGAAGCAAGGTGCCCTTGGTTTTCCATACTGATAAAGGCTCCCAGGCCAATTGTGCAGAGGAAACCAAAATCCACACTCCTTCCAGCCCTGTCACGTGGACTGACCAGCTGCAGAGACCACCACAGTATGACTCAGGCCTTCTCTCGTTTCTGTGCAGGGTGCAGATCTCTATAGACCAGCTAATGATTGCTATGAGTCAACGGCAGGGAAATCCCTGAGATTTGGAGACCTGCTCCATTCCCCAGCCCCCAGCTCTTTTGCGGCTGCTGAGAGCATGTCACCCCCAAATAATGAGGTTCTCCCTCGGTTTCCAAGTCATTGTGATTGCCCTCCCATCACCCTCTAGAAGGTCAGAAAGTCAGATTCCACCAAAGGCTGCCACAGATGTGGTTTTAATATAGTCCCTTCAGAAGCCCACAATTAAAACCTAATTATATATCTTTGCCAAATAGTGAAGGAGGTGCCATTTCCAGTGATGGCAGAGTCCCCCAAAATCCATAATCCCTCTCCCCTGCTTCCCCAACACGCACTTTCCTTCAGTGGCATTATGCCATGATTTGTAATTTTGGAAAAGTTACCAAACCTCTGATCCTGATGAATTATCTATCGATACAAGATGGTGCTAACAACACCTGTTGTTAGAAGGATCCTAAGAGTTCATTAATTCAGCCGATATTTACTGAGTGACCTACTGTACATTCATTCTTTCATTTAGCAAATATTTACTGAACACCTGCTACATATCAACTGAATAATATCTAGAAGGCTGCAGTTTACCTTCTCAGAGAGAGATCAAGTAGACAGGGACTTCCCTGGTGCCGCAGTGGTTAAGACTGCACACTCCCGATGCCGGGGGCCCGGGTTCAATCCCTGGTCAGGGAACTAGATCCCCCATGTTGCAACTAAGAGTTTGCATGCCGCAACTAAGACCCAGCACAACCAAATAAATAAATAAATAAAAGAACAAGTAGACAAACAAGATGACTTCAGAAGATGATGTGCTATACAGGAAACAAATGCAGTAATGAGATGGAAACTAAACAAGAGGTGGGTTAGAGGTGTGATGTCATAGAAGGCTTGCAAAGGGAACTGCAGGTGCAGGGGTTCTGGAAAGAGACATGCATTTAATGAACAGAAAAGAACAGAAGGAAGGGCAGTAGGAGGAATGAGAGGAGGTCCAGGAGAGCCTGGAGAGGTGGCCAGAGGCCAGATCACACAGGGTTATCCAGGACATAGAAAGTATGATCTTTCCATGACGAAAAGTATAGAAAATTCTTTGATCCACACAGACCAAAGAACTACAAGACCAGTAACTTAAGCTGAGTTAAGACAGCAGGGACCAGATCAGTCAGGGCCTCCCTGGTTATGGTCAGATATTTGGATTTATTCAGAATCGAATGCAGTGGTTCTTAACATTGACTACACATTGGAACCACTGAGGAAACTTAACTAATGCTGATGTCTGAGCCCCACCCCACTAATTCTGATATAATTTGTCTGGGGTGCAGCCTGGGCAGTTGGGGTTTTTTTTTAAAGCTCTCCAGTGATTCTAATGGGCAGCCAAGGTGGAGCCTGCTGGATGAAGCCACTGGGGGAAAGTTTCAAGTAAGAGAGTAACATGGTCTGAATTCTCTTTAAGAGAGATCACGCTGGCTGCCTTATGAATATATAACGCTCCCATGACAGTGCTCTGATGTTTTCTTCCTTGCCTCTCACATCCTTTCAATCTTTTAGAAACTTGGAATTGCTGAACTCTGCAGAGAGAAAGCCCAACCAGATACTGAGAGAGAAGACTCTCACTGGCTCTGCCTCCAGCTAGAGAATTTTTCCTTTCTCTGCTTCTGGAATTGTCCATCCATCTCCCACGCCCCCCACCTCCCAGCCTGCAGCCTCATCTCCTGTGTTTTTCAGATCAAAACTATGCACCATCTTTGACAGCCCTGAGGACCCCCAGCCCCCAGCAGAGCAGCTCCAAGGAATAGTCAGAAGCAACTTAGTGAGTTTATTTTGATGAAATACAATAATTATCATGCTTAACAGCTGTTGCTATTTAAAATAAGAAAAACCTGGGCTTGAATTTAAACTGTTTGGTAAAGCATGTGCCCCACCAATCTGGTCCAACGAAATCAGACATTATGAAATCCACAGAAGAACTGGAGCTTGTTACAGGAAGTTAAGATGCAAATCATATTTTGTTTCAAATGAGCCCGATGAATGCATAATTTTCCACAAAGAAATACTTTTGTGTCAGGATCCTTTTGCCAAGAACCGAAGTTCTTGGGCTGCAGCTGTTAGCAGTGTCTGATTGTCCATTTCAAACCTCAGTTCTGCTTTTCTAAGGAGGATTTAGAGCAAAAACAGGAAGAGGGCAGAGCTGCTCTTGTCAATTGTCTTCCAGAATATTCTCTATGAGATCTGCCTGTGCTTCCCAGACAACCAGACTTGTCTTCAGAATTTCCAGAGACTAGACACCAAGGTGAATCAATAGCTATTCCCAACATAATATCCATTCAGAAGGGTTTTTTTTTTCCCCTCCCTTTCCCCCAGCACCTTCTCTGAGATCAGGGTCATTAATTCTATTTGTAAGGAGTCTTTTGATTTCAAGTGGCAGAAACCGAATTCAGATTCAATAAACACTCAAATTAGGCAGGAGAGGAATTATTTGTTTTTATAACTGCAAAGTCCAAACATGACTTGGCTTCAGGCCCACTGGATGCAGGTTGAGGGGACCCAGAGAAGAAACTGGTTGCAGACAAGTGGAAGGACTTCTGAGCGGCTCTGGGGGCCCAGCATCTGTTGCCATGGATTTGCAAGGCATCAGTGTTCAAATTGTGTGATTTTCTCCAGAGGAGATGCAGAAATGCCTCACTGAGGGATCTGAATTGAGTTTGGCTTGACAGGTATGATAAAAAGATAGACATGGATAAGTACAAGGGAAATAATCATTCAGATGACCACCCCCGAGATGGGTCAGAGCTGAGAAGGGATGAAGAGACCTGGGAGGATGGAACGATGATGGAGATCAAGAGGTGTGATGAGGACAAATCATGTCATGCATGAATGTTTACAATCTCCCACCCACACCCACAACCATTTTCCAAGGAGGGGAGGATTCTTTGATTGTTTGATCTGCTGATGGGGCAATGGATGAAGACGCAGAACACATGAAGAATCTTACACAAGGGCATTTTAAAAAGACGTAGGGGGGTTCCCTGGTGGCGCAGTGGTTGAGAGTCCGCCTGCCGTTGCAGGGGACGCGGGTTTGTGCCCTGGTCCGGGAAGATCCCACATGCCGCGGAGCGGCTGGGCCCGTGAGCCATGGCCGCTGAGCCTGCGTGTCCAGAGCCTGTGCTCCGCAACGGGAGAGGCCACTACAGTGAGAGGCCCGCATACCGCAAAAAAAAAAAAAAGGAATGTTATCTCCTAAGGAGGTCTGGTTAATACAGACACACACTAAAGGGGAGACAGGAGACCCAAAAGGGCAAAGAAACATTTTATGTTTAAATTTTTCATCTAGCCATAAAATATGAATTTTGTTTCATCACAGGGTTAAACTATTTCATTGTTTGTTACCTATTTATGTGCACACCACGAAATCTATGTCCTTTGCTGATTTTTCATATTTGGATATAATTGAGTTTTTCTTTGAATTGGAAGACTATTTTTGATATTGAAGTGTTTTTCCTACAGTGCCTTTTTTTTTTTTTTTTTTTTTGCAGTACGCGGGCCTCTCACCGTTGTGGCCTCTCCCGTTGCAGAGCACAGGCTCCGGACGCGCAGGCCCAGCGGCCATGGCTCACGGGCCCAGCCGCTCCGCGGCACATGGGATCCTCCCAGACTGGGGCACAAACCCGCGTCCCCTGCATCGGCAGGCGGACTCTCAACCACTGCGCCACCAGGGAAGCCCCCTACAGTGCCTTTTGCCTTTTCATTTTGTTTAACACATATTTGATTCACAGATACTTGAAGAATAATGTAATGAAATCAACCATTTCCTTCACAATTTCTTCCATTATTTTTATGTTTATCAAGGTTATCCTTGTTTCCTTGTAATTTTTCTAAACTCTGTTTTGAATTTTTATGTAGTAAAACCCAAGGGCATTCTCCTTTATGGGTTTTCTTCTTGCTGTTATGCTCAAAAAAGCCTTTCCTCCTCCCTAGGATCTGATAAAATAATCACACACATTTTCTCATAGTTCTTTTGTGATTTCATTTTATGATTAATTTTTCTTGAATAAATTAAGATGAATAACATTTTATTATAAAAATAATATCTGTGACATAATATATATTATATGATATTTAGGAAAGATATAAATGGCATATGACCCCAGTCATGAGGTTATTCAAACACTCCTTTAGCATTTTCTATTCAAGTGCATATATTAACTTTTTACTTTTTTTTTTTTTTTTTTTGCGGTACGTGGGCCTCTCACTGTTGTGGCCTCTCCCATTGCGGAGCACAGGCTCCAGACACGCAGGCTCAGCTGCCATGGCTCACAGGCCTAGCCGCTCCGCGGCATGTGGGATCTTCCCGGGCCAGGGCACGAACCCATGTCCCCTGCATCGGCAGGCGGACTCTCAACCACTGCGCCACCAGGGAAGCCCAACATATATTAACTTTTAAAATAATCCATTTGGGGCTTCTTAATGCCCCATGTTAATGTTCAATATTCTTTTTTTTTTAATTAATTAATTTTTTTGGCTATGCCCCGTGACTTGCAGGATCTTAGTTCCCCAACCAGGGATTGAACACCAGCCCCCTGCAGTAGAAGCTAGCGGTCCTAACCACTGAACCTCCAGGGAAATCCCAATGTTCAATGTTTTTATTTTGATAGACAAAGCCCTTCTTAAATTTTGGTCCTGTGTAAGAAATATATTTGGACTTCCCTGGCAGTCCATTGATTAAGACTTTGCACTTCCACTGCAGGGGGCATGGATTTGATCCCTGGTCAGGGTAACATCCTGCATACTGGGCAGCACACAGAGCAGCCAAAAAAAAAGAAATATAAATATAGCTGGTCTTGGTCCCCAGTCCTAGCACAAAGCTCCTAAAACTTGTGGAACTTCCTGAGTGATAGGAATGGCTTTTGTCACTCATAAGGAGCCTGTTTAAGCACACCTTAGTTTATACTAACAAGGTGATTTAGGGTGTGGCCCCTAGAGAGCCTCAGGGTGGGGTTGGTTACCTGAAAGACCAAGTGATTAGATGGCTGGGACTTTCAGCCCCACCCACTGACCTCTGGGAAGGGAGCCGGAGCGGGGGGGGG
>NW_006775554.1:1971525-2001895 GCF_000442215.2 Lipotes vexillifer
GGGGCTGCAAATTAAACACTATAAAAACTCTTGGACAATGAGATTTGAAGAGCTTCCTGGTTGGCAAATGCGTCCACATTGGGATGTTGGAAGATCAGGACTCTTCCAGACCTTGCTCTGTGTACTTCTTTGCCTGGCTGTTCATCTGTATTATTTATAATATCCTTTATAATAAACTGGCAAACAATAAAATAAGCTACAAGGATATATTGTCAGCACAGGGAATATAGCCAATATTTTATGATAACTGTAAATGGAGTACAAACTTTAAAAAATGTGAATCATTATGTTGTACACCTGAAACTTAAATAACATTATAAATCAACTACACCTCAATAAAAAATAAATAAATATACTGGTAAACAACAGTAAATGTTTCCTGAGTCCTGTGAGCCACTCTAGCAAATAATCAAACCTGAGGAAGGGGTCTGGGAACCTCCAATTTATAACCAGTCAATCAGAAGCACAAGTGACAACCTGGACTTGTGATTGATGTGTGAAGTGGGGGCAATCTTATGGGAATAAGCTCTTAACTTCTGGGATTTGATGCTATCTCCAGGAAGACAGTGTAAGAATTTAATTAAATTTGTAGGAAACCCAGTCAATGTCAGCTGAGGACTGAGGAACTGCTTGGTGGTGTTGGGAAAAACACACATCAGAAGTCCCTCCTTACTTCTCTCACTTCTAGATACGTCTGCATCCATTTTCTGACCTACTTATTATACTCCCTGACACTTCAAGTCCTTTAAAGATGCTTTTCCTTCCCCCTAGTGCAGGGTTTCTCAGCCTTGGCACAACTGACATTTGGGCCTAGACAGGTGTAGGGGCTGTCCGGTGCACTGCAGGATGTTAGCAGCATCCCTGGCCTCTACTTACTAGATGCCCGTAGCAGCACCCACTCCCCCGGCAAGTTGCAACAACCAAAAATGTCTCTAGACATTGCCTAATGTCTGGGAGGCTTGGAGGGCGGGGGATGGAGGAGTTAGTCCCCTGATGAGAACCACTATCCTACAGTGACTTTCCCCCTAAGGATGTCACCTGCCTATTTCATGCTTACTTATCTTCTGAGATTGGGGTCAAGCCTTACCTCTGCCTAAACTTGTTCTTTGACCTTCCCAGGTAAGCAAGGCATATCACATCCCCACAAACAGGGTGCAGTCTCTTTCTTTCTCTCATTAAACTGTCTTGTGATCTTGGAGACTGTCTCCCCACTGGACTGTGAACTCCCCAAGTGTCTACATCCTCCAAGCATGGTGCATAAAGAGTGTTTGTTGAGTGTATGCAAAAGTTCTAGCCTATGTACAGCCCCTATGAAATGTCATCAGTCTGCACATGGGAAGTGGGATACAGGGAGTGAAACACTGGAAGCTTCTGGGCCCCACAGGATGGGTACATTGGCCAGACTCAGCGTCCCCAAATTAAAACTTCACATCTCTGCATATTATCCTCTTGAGAATGTCATGCTGTGGGGATCATATATTGTGTTCAGCTACCACCAATAGCCATGCTCACCAAGCTCCCGCAACACAGCGGGGGGGGGGGGGGGGCCGGGTAATAGGTTTTCCCTCCACTGTTGAGTGACCATAAAGAGATTGCCTGCCAATCAACCAGGGGAAAAACACCCAGGGAACAACTCCCTACGGAAGTCACTTGTAAGGCACATCCTTTTTTAAAAAATATTTTATTTTTAATTGAAGTATAGCTGATTTACAATGTTGTGTAAGTTTCAGGTGTACAGCAAAGGGAATCAGTTTCATATATATATTTTTTTTCAGATTCTTTTCCATTATAGGTTATTATAAGATATTGAATATAGTTCCCTGTGCTATACAGTAGGTCTTTGTTGTTTATTTTATACACAGTAGTGTGCATCTGTTAATCCTAAACTCCTAATTTATCCCTCCTCCCCCACTTCCCCTTTGGTAACCATAAGTGTGTTTTCTATGTCTGGAGCACATCCTTTTTGAATAGGGCAATGAAACCTTATTGCTACAAGCTTGGTGCAGTGGCACTCCATGAAGTCACATGTCATCAAAGATCCACGGACATTCTTTTCTGTGTCCGGTGCCAGCAATTACCCTGGACCTTACACCAGATCTGGGCCTCCAGAAAGTTGACACTGGTGTTTTGTGGGAGGCAAGCGAGGCCTACAGGCTTACCATTGGAAGATTACAACCTCCTGCCACCTGTGCTGAATGAGTAACTGTCTAAGTTCATGTGGGCTGCTATAACAAAATACCATGGACTGGGTGGCTTATAAACAACTAAAGTTTATTTCTCACAGTTCGGGAGGTTGGGGAGTCCAAGATCAAGGAAGCCGCACATTCCATGTCTGGTGAAGACTCCCTTCCTGGTTCATAGACAGCTGCTGTCTTCTCCCTGTGTCCTCACATGGCAGAAGGGGCAAGGGAGCTCTCTGGGGTTTCTTTTAAAGAGCTCTAATCCCTTTCATGAAGGTTCCACCTCCATGACCTAATCATCTCCCAAAGGCCTCACTTCCTACCATCACGTTGGGGGTTAGACTTTCAACACATCAATCTGGGGGTGGGGAGACACACAACTATTGTGTCTATAACAGTAATTATCATACCCCAAACACCCAGTGAGCAAGCTGCATGTGCTCCTTAAGTTCCAGTATAAAAAGAAACATTTCCAGGACTTCCCTGGTGGTGCAGTGGTTAAGAATCCACCTGCCAATGCAGGGGACACGGGTTCGAGCCCTGGCCTGGGAAGATCCCACATGCCACGGAGCAACTAAGCCCGTGAGCCACAACTACTGAGCCTGTGAGTCACAACTACTGAGCCCGCGTGCCACAACTACTGAAGCCCGCACACCTGGAGCCCGTGCTCTGCAACAAGAGAAGCCACCACAATGAGAAGCCTGCACACTGCAATGAAGAGTGCCACTCGCCCCAACTAGAGAAAGCCTGCATGCAGCAACGAAGACCCAATGCAGCCAAAACTAAATTAAAAAAAGAAAATTAAAAAAAGAAAATGTCTTCCTCGAGTTAATAAAAATGTTTTCCTTTTCTGCTGTTATTGGAAACCTGAATATCATACTTTCTTTGAGTGGGTAAAAGTGATCCTAAGTGTATGATTAAGAATGGAGGGGGCTTCCCTGGGGGCGCAGTGGTTGAGAGTCCACCTGCCGATGCAGGGGACACGGGTTCGTGCCCCGCTCCGGGAAGATCCCACATGTCGCGGAGCGGCTGGGCCCATGAGCCATGGCCGCTGAACCTGTGCGTCCGGAGCCTGTGCTCCGCAACGGGAGAGGCCACAACAGTGAGAGGCCTACGTACCGCAAAAAAAAAAAAAAAAAAAAAAAAAAAGAATGGAAAAATAGGAGACAAAAATAGGTATTGACAAGTATTTTTTTGTTGTTTCTATTTTCATTTGTGTAAGAATTTTTAATGCAAAACAGGGAAATAAAACATTCATGCAAGTCAAAATATTTGGTGAACAAGTCTATAGTAATCATAAATAAGCCAGTTAAGTGACTTCCCTGGTGGTCCAGTGGTTAAGACTCTGTGCTCCCAATGCAGGGGGCCCGGGTTTGATCCCTGGTCGGGGAACTAGATCCTGCATGCCACAACTAAAGATCCTGCACACTGCAGTGAAGACCTGGTGCAGCCAAATAAATTTTTTTTTAATGTTTATTATAAATAAATAAATAAGAAAACAAACAAACCAGTTAAGTATTTTCTAGACCAGGCCAGCATTTGGATTTTTAAGACTGGTACCTTCCTTCCTTCCTTCCTTCCTTCCTTCCTTCCTCCCTTCCTTCCTTCCTTTCTTTCTCTCTCTCTTTCACTGTTTCTCTTCCTTTCTTTCTTCTTTCTTTCATCTTTTTAGTAGATGACATTTATTTTAGAGATATAACACATAATTTCAAGGAAATGCCAGACTTTTAGAGAGCAGTTTGCCTGCTTCACAGTATCCATTCCCACTCTTATGACATTAGAGATACATCCATGAAAATGTCTGAAAAGCATTCACACAGAATTTTTAACATTACCATTATCAAAAAATAATTAGTAAATACTTCTAATACTAATTAGAGAGACCAGAGAAGAATGCATCAAATTTAGTAGACTATGCATGTGATGCTGTTGGTGCCCTACCCAGACAGTATCTACCTGAACAGCGAATATCACGCCCAGCTGCTGTGAGTGTTGGCTGCCCACGTCTCTGCCCCGTTATGTAGATTACTCTGCTCCAATGAGAGCCACCTTAACGAGGTACAATTCTTATCCGATGACAACTAAATGATGCTTGCAGCACTTTAATTTGATACTAGAGTCCATTCATTCACTCTTTTTAAAAAAAGGCAAGTCATCCAGCATGTAAGTACATGTTTTTAATGTACTTCTCTGTTGTTCCTGTGGGTTTGTTATTAAAATGCAATGAGTTGAATGCACTGATATAATTTTTAACTCTGTGCAGAGGCTGGACAATTTTTATTTTTCTAATAAACTGAAGCCCGGTGAGGTTTAGGACGGCGCTTCAAAAGCTGTAATGTGCGTCCAAATCACCTGGGAGTGTTATTCAAATGCAGATGCTGGTTCCGTAGGTCTGGGCTGGGGCCTGAAATTCTGCATTTCTCACAAGCTCCCAGGTGACGCTGATGTTCCTGGTCTGGGGACCACACTTTGAGAATGAGGGTTTGTAATGATCAAAGCCACACAGCTAGCTTGTGCCTCTTGGGGTGAGGATCCAGTTCTCCTGACTCTTCCTCTAGTTATCTTTCAAGTATACTGCATGGACTTTAATAAAGTAATCATAAAATGCATCAGGCAAACAGACTGTTTTTTCTCTCTTTCTTTTTTTTAAAGTAAAAGGGGGCACCATTAACAATTACCAGGCAGAAGGCAGAACTGTCCAAGGCAAATAGGGACTCATGGTTACCCTGGCTTTAACAGAAGTGGAGATTACTTTCCAATGAACAAATGATCAGACATTTATTTTAAATCTACAGGGAAGAAGTGCAGTGCTTTCTCCAAGAGGAAGAGTCAATCTGCAATATTCTGCAATTGCTAGAGATGTTTGGAAGGGCAAATAAAAAGGGAGGATAAGAGGGATAAATTTAATTTATGTAGTTGTTCAAAAGGCTATTGATAAGGTTCTCCAGTAAATGCTGATAAAGATGAGTCAGCAGAGGATGGAAGGAATGTTTCCTCTTGATAGGAAACTGACTTAGAGCCCAGAAACAAAGGCGAGGGATAAACAGGCACTTATCTACGCTGGGGTGGGTGGCAAACCCACTGCAGCACTGGGGAGAAAGCAGGAGTGGTGGGATTGGCTGTAAGGAGCCAAGAATGTGCACTTGGCTTAAAATAAGGAAATGAATGTATCAAAAAGGCTGTTTCAAGGTGTTGGAGTTTAGGAAGGGGTGAATGGGAAGCTAGAATAAATGCCAGATGAGATAACACCTTAAATAGGACCAGTCTTTTTTACTCAAAGGCAAACTAACTTCAAGGCAAATGCAATTAAAAATAAAATGCTCAGCTTGTCAGCTTGGATGAATATTGGGGGTGAAGTGTGTGACTAAGGGGAATACTATGCAGAACTTGCAATGAGATAGCAGAATTTAAAGCAGAGGCTCTCCACCCCAGCTGCCTATCATTGTCGCTTGGGGAGCGTCTGCAAACTACCAAGGCCTAAGTCCCGCTTGGATCTGCTGAATCAAAAATCTTAAGAGCATGGGCTCCAGGCAGCTGTGTTTGGGAGGAAGAAACCCTCCCCTGGAGATTCTGATGCACAGCCAGGGCTGAATACCAATGAGCTGACCAATAAAAATGATGTAGAAACAAAGGTTAATATTTGTTAACCAAAGAAAAGGGATTTCAGTTAGTTTATGGAGAATAACAGCATGGTGTATGATTCTTTTTTTCTTTAATTATAATTTATTTCGTTTATTTTTGGCTGCGTTTGGTCTTCATTGCTGTGCGCGGGCTTTCTCTAGTTGCAGCGAGTGGGGGCTACTCTTCAATGCGGTGCGTGGGCTTCTCATTGCGGTGGCTTCTCTTTGTTTCGGAGCACAGGCTCTAGGCGCGTGGGCTTCAGTAGTTGTGGCTCGCAGGCTCCAGAACGCAGGCTCAGTAGTTGTGGCACATGGGCTTAGTTGCTCTGCAGCATGTGGGATCTTCCTGAACCAGGGCTCGAACCCGTGTCCCCGGCATTGGCTGGTAGATTTTTAACCACTGAGCCACCAGGGAAGCCCTGGTGCGTGATTCTTAATCTTCATTTTTCTTCAACACGTATCAAGAAATAGAATGCTTTCTTTGTACATATAACACAAATATACAACTTAACGAATTGGATAAAGTGAACAGCTATGTCAGGAAATGTGATTATCATGTCAGGAAATGTGATTATTGCCAGCACTCCCAGAAATCCTTCCTATGCCCCTCCTGATGATTCCAACCTCTCCCTACTCTCCAGAGGTAACAACCATCCTGGCTTTTTAAATAATAAATTCCTCATTTTGCTTTATATTTTCACCACCTCAGTATGTACCCTTAAACAATATAGTTTCTTTTTTACTGCTTTTGAACTGTATATAAATAGAAGATTCCTTTGTGTCTGCCTTTTTTTTTTTTTTTTTTTTTTTGGGCTGGGACCTCTCCCTACTCTCCAGAGGTAACAACCATCCTGGCTTTTTAAATAATAAATTCCTCATTTTGCTTTATATTTTCACCACCTCAGTATGTACCCTTAAACAATATAGTTTCTTTTTTACTGCTTTTGAACTGTATATAAATAGAAGATTCCTTTGTGTCTCCTTTTTTTTTTTTTTTTTGTATTTCGGCTACGCGGCATGCAGGCTGGTTCCCCGACCAGGGATCTAACCCAGTCCTCTGCAGTGAAAGCGCTGTATCCTAAGCACTAGGCCACCAGGGAACTCCTGTTTGTCTGTCTTCTTTCATTCAATACTTTTTAAAGATTTATCCATGATGTTGCTTGTGGTCATGCCCTTTCTCAATGCTGTAGAGCAAGGTTCAGAAGACTATGACCCCTGGGCCAAATCTGGGCCACCACCTGTTTTGTAAATAAAGTTTTATTGGAATTGTCCATGGCTGCTCACACACCACAATGGCAGAGTTGAGTAGTTGCAACAATGCCCCTATGGCCCACAAAGCCTTAAGTATTTGCTATCTCTGTTTGACCAGCTGAAATGGGGACAGTAATATCCATCTCCAGAGGAAGATCTGTACCTCAATAGGATAGCCAGTCCAACTCACTAACTCAGAAATATCATTACAATCCCTACCGTTTGTACTATTTTGTACATCCATTGTACATCCATTACCTTAACTCATCCATTCAAACAATAAACATTTATTTTACCCACATACATGCCAGGTTTTGGGTAGGCACTAGATTGTCAGAAGAACTCTATATAATGATTAGCATTCATTGAGCATTTGCTCTATGCCATTATGTTAAGCAATCTGCCTATATTTTCTTCTTATCCTTCCTATGGCAGAGACCATTATATCTCCACCAAATGTTCATGCTCCCCATTCCATAGTTAAGGTTGCTGCTGTTCCCAACAAAGTAGGACATCTCCCAGTCACCATTACAGTTAGAGGCACCAAATAATCAAGTTCTAGCCATGGAGTGTGAGTGGAAGCAATGTGCACCTTTTCGTTTCCTGGTCCATAAAAGCTTCCCACTTTTGGGAGGGGCTCGTTTGTTCTCTTTCTTCTTCCTCTTCCTTGAAGCAAAAAGTGCTAAAACCCAAGGGGATGGTAGCCACAAGAGAGAAGGAGCTTAGTGTGGTAGCCAACCTCCAATGTGGTTCCCAGTGATCCTCACCTCCAGGTATTCGTACCCATATATTCACCTCTTCAACTGAATAGGACTGAGTTATGTCATCCATAGGATTTAATGGAAATGATGACTTCTGAGATTAAATCATAAAAGACATTGTAGTTTCTGTCTTGTTTTACCTTGGATCACTCCTCTGGGGGGAAGCCAATGCCATGCTGTAAGGACACTCAAGCAGCCCTGTGGAGAGGTCCATGTGATAAGGAGCTAAGGCTTCTTACCAACAGCCAGCATCAACTTGACAGTCACGTGAGTGCACCGTCTTGGAAGCAGATCCTATAGTCCCAGTCAAGGTTTCAGATGACTGCAACCCTGGCCAGTATCTTGAATACAAGATATAGTATTCATGAGAGACTCTATCTGTAACTATTCATCTAAGGCAGTTTCAAATTCCTGACCCTATGAAACTATGTGACATAACAAATGTTTTTCATTGGGTAATTTGTTACACAGCAATAGATAACTAATACAACTGGGTCCCTGAATGATTACAAGAACTACCACTGACTAGGAATGCAGGAATCGAATCAGTGACACATAATGTCTAGAGCATTAAGCCACTAGATATTTGGGGTTTATGCTACACTGAATAACAACTATTACAATATTATTAATTTAAATTTGATTCTTATCTACTACTTTGTATGAGAGACCCACATGACAATAAAGGTCAGGACATAATAATATTTGAATTGTATGCATTTGTCTGTACTTATATAACACTGCTGTTTTTAAAATTTGTTTTGTAATGGAAATGTTTTTTCAAATAAGCCCTTTTCAAAGCCCCCAGGATAAATCAAATAATATCTGAGCTTGTTCAAATTGGAACAGTGTTGAACTATTGACAATTTTACATCTTCTGTCTATCCCAGCCTTCAACTCACTTCTTGAAGTTACTTTAAACATAACAGCATTTCCAAAATGGAAGACATAGCCTGAGGATTGCAGGTCCATTGAATATGAAATTAGGGACATTTTGTAATGGAAACAGTCCTTGAAAGGATTAGTTCCTCCCCTCTTTCTCTCTCCCTCCTGTCCTCTATCTTTCCTTCCATCCTTCCTGCCCTCCCTCTTTCACCCCAGCTAGTAAATTATCCTGAAATAATTTGCACAAAGTAAGTAGGCATGTGTGATAATAAATTCCAAGAAATGTCATTTGATTGGAGAAAAAACAAGCTCAACCAAAGTAGATAAAATTTTGGAGAGTCAGAGAGAACTCTGAATGCTCGAAAGAGAGCCAAATTATACAGTTCCCATCGGTGTGAGCCTTCTGTCTCTGGTCAGCTCAGCAGTTAAAATCCAGTTCTTCTTGAAATACTTTGATGTTCTAAGACTTTCTTTCTTCCATAGGAAAAGGCAAAGGTGATTCCAGTTAAAGCTGAAAATTGGCAATGAGCTTGATGTTTAACTGCTCCCAGTTCACTTTCCAGGCAACTCTAGAAGAGCATATTTTTTTAAATTTTAATAATATACTTTAAAAGGGCAATAAGGATCCCTTTTTTTATGTTCAAGAAGAATTAACAAGTATGGCTTCATCTCTTCCCTTAGGAAAGTTTTTGAAGGCAAGTAAGAGTAGGTGTTACCATGTGAAGTAGACCCTGCTGTCAAACCCAGAGGGTTCAACAGTCTGGCCTGAAGGAAGTAATCCAGGCAGTTTTCAATGGTAATGACTTAGCACCATTTTCCTTTTTATTTACAATCACATGGATACATTTAAGAAGCAAGAGTTGCAAGGTTGAAAATTTATCCACATTCTGCCTTATTTAGGATGCTTTTGGCTGCAAGTAATAGATATTCATCTCGAATAGTTTTTTTTTTTTTTTTTTTTTTTGGTTGCATTGGGTCTTCATTGCTGCATGCAGACTTTCTCTAGTTGACACAAGTGAGGCTACTCTTTGTTGCGGTGTGCGGGCTTCTCATTGCAGTGGCTTCTCTTGTTGCACAGCACAGGTATAGGCGTGTAGGTTTCAGTCGTTGTGGTGCACGGGCTTAGTTGCTCTGTGGCATGTGGGATCTTCACGGACCAGGGCTCGAACTTGTGTCCCCTGCATTGGCAGGCGGATTCTTAACCACTGCACCACCAGGGAAGCCCTCAAATAGCTTTAACTTAGGGAATTCCTCTCACATACCAAGAAATGTGGAGGTAGGGTGGTCATTTCAGGAGTCCAACAGCATCATCAAGAACCCAGTTTCCAGGACTTCCCTGGCTGCCCAGTGGTTAAGACTCTGTGCTTCCACTGCAGGGGGCATGGGTTCAATCCATGCCCATGTGGCATGACCAAAAAAAAAAAAGAACCCAGTTTCCTTCTAGCTTCCTACCCTACCATCACAGTGTGTCTGTTAGTCCTCAATTAGCCACCTCTCCAGGTCCCAAGTTGCCTGCCACAGTTCCAGTTATTACCTACATTAGAACAGAGACTTTCTCCCCTGTGTGTCTCTCCTTTTCAATGAGGAAAATCTTCCCAGATGCCCCCCAGGAGATGTCCCAACATTTCATGGGCAAAGGTGTTGCACAAGCCCATGCTGAAACAAATCACTGACAAGGGAATGGGGCACAGTGACCAGTTTGGACTAATCAGTATTTGCTTCTGAGTTGTGGGGGAGAGAACTACTTTCCTGGAACAAATGACTGTCCAGAAAGAAGGACACCTAAACTCAGGGCAACCAGCAGTGTGTGCTGTACACTACAACCTGGTGTGCAAAACATAAGCTTTCTCATTTGTCTATAAATATCTTGCTCTTGAGATATGGCAGAAGTGGAAAAATCTTAACTTCCAATTAAGGTAACTTGGTCACTTCTAGTTCAGAACAGGCTCTCTCAAGTTGGCTCAATTTCTTTTGGATAAATCGTTAATCCAATTTAAGGTTCAAATTCACTACCAGAAAAAAAAGGGTGTGGGGGGGAATCCCCTGGAGGTCCAGTGGTCAAGACTCCGTGCTTCCACTGCAGGGGGCGTGGGTTTGATCCCAGGTCAGGGAACTAAGATCCCGCATGATCTGTGGCATGGCCAAAGGGAAAAAATTCACTTGCTTTCTTTGTCCTTATTGGTGATGGTGGAAGGGACGGCTGGGTATTCCCAAGTGCCAGGGAACTGACAAGAGTCTCAAGACACCAGCACAGGCCCTCATGGCATAGGTACACCAAACCCCCAACGGTATTAAATACAGCCTCCCCACTGTGGTGCAGGGCTCCCTATGACTTTTCACCCCAGAGTGCCAAGTGGGGATTGTGGCCCAACCACCACTGCTCTAGTATTTCTTCCAAGTGCCTCTAGCTGTTTCTAATCCACATCCTGCACGCAGGAGTCTTGATCCAGAGAGAGGGAGATGGAACACACTTATCTAACCCCATGTCTTTCCTCTTTTCCGCTACTTTTAGGTCCACCCCTCCAGACTGGAAAGAAGGCATTTGCTCCACCTCTTCCTACCTGTTCAGAACTCCTCATGCATCACAGCCTCCTTCTCCCCTATCCTATGACTTCCCTTGTGCCAGCAGGGGTTTTCATCCCTCCTCTTTCCTGGGAACATGAATCTCATGAATAAACCTTAATAGCGAAAACTGTTCCCCTTAAGAGGAAAAATGACTCAGATCACTGAAAGAGGAAAAACACTTCTGCTTGCAAAAGAGCATTTGTTGCTATGTGTGTTTTTTGTTTTTGTTTTTGTTTTTGTAGTACGCGGGCCTCTCACTGCTGTGGCCTCTCCCGCTGCGGAGCACAGGCTCCGGACGCGCAGGCCCAGCAGCCATGGCTCACGGGCCCAGCCGCTCCTCGGCACGTGGGATCCTCCCGGACCGGGGCACGAACCCGTGTCCTCTGCATCGGCAGGCGGACTCTCAACCACTACGCCACCAGGGAAGCCCCACTATGTGTATTTTTAAAATATTATCCCTGCTCCATCACTTACCAATTGTTTATGTCAAATGCATGTGTTTCGGTTTGAAACAGGCAAAGTTTTGTTAAAGACAATCACTTTCACAAACGTACTTATTTATGATGAGCATTTAGAGCAGTGACTCAGAAGCCAGGGATTCATTCACATAGTTCTTGTCTGCCTGGTAGCAATGTATTCTATTAATTAGCTTAGTTTAGTGGGATATTATGATAGATGTCCCTTATTGAGCACCTACTATGCACCCAATATTTTACATCTATTAATTCAACAATCTTAATTCTAACCCCTTACCCATAAGGTAGTAATTATTATTTCCATCTTACATCTTACTAAAGCTCAGAGAGGTTAAGTAACTTTCCCAAAGTCACACAGTGCTGAATTTAGAATTTAAGCCCAAGTCTTCTGACTCCCAAATCTGAGTCCTTTCCTTCCCAGTGGAAGCTGCAGTGACAATATAGCAGGGTTAAGAGTTGGAATCTGACCAACCTGGATTCCAGTTCCAAGTGGACAATTATTGTGTGCCCTTGAACAAGTCATGTAACCACCTTAATCCCCAATTTTCTCATCTCTAAAAGGAAGTAATAGTTCATACCTCATATGGATGTTGTAAAGATCGAATGAATAAAATACCATATACATTAGAGTTTAGGGCAGCAAGCAGGGAGTACTCCATAATTAATTTTGGCTATTATTCTTCTCGTTATATTATAGTACTGCATCTCCCAAGGGCCCTCATACTAAAAAGAACTTAGAGAGAACCTGTTTCTATTGCAAAAAATTTTGCAAATGAGAAACTGAGACCTTAAAATTTACTTATCCATATTAAAATATATATGTGTATATATACATATATATAATTATATATATATATGTAAAATCTTTGTCTCCAAAAACCTATGATACATATGTATATCACAGCCTTTGAAGACAAAAAATTCATTGTTCCTTCAAAGACAAGTTCAAAAATATATGGATTCTGGGCTTCCCTGGCGGCGCAGTGGTTAAGAATCTGCCTGCCGGGCTTCCCTGGTGGTGCAGTGGTTAGGAATCCGCCTGCCAATGCAGGGGACACGGGTTCAAGCCCTGGTCCGGGAAGATCCCACATGCCGCGGAGCAACTCAGCCAGTGCGCCACAACTACTGAGCCTGCGCTCTAGAGCCTGAGAGCCACAACTACGAAGCCCGCGTGACACAACTACTGAAGCCCATGTGCCTAGAGCCCGTGCTCTGCAACAAGAGAAGCCACCGCAATGAGAAGCCTGCACACCTCAATGAAGAGCAGCCCCTGCTCGCTGCAACTAGAGAAAGCCCGTGCACAGCAACAAAGACCCAATGCAGCCAAAAATAAATAAATGAAATAAATAAATTTATATAAAAATTAAAAAAAAAAAAAGAATCTGCCTGCCAGTGCAGGGGACACGGGTTTGATCCCTGGTCCAGAAAGATCCCACATGTCACAGAGCAACTAAGCCCGTGCACCACAACTACTGAGCCTGTGCTCTAGAGCCCGCGTGTCACAACTACTGAGCCCATGTGCCACAAATACCGAAGCCCGCGCGCCTAGAGCCCATGCTCCACAACAAGAGAAGTCACCGCAATGAGAAGCCCGTGCACCTCAACGAAGAGTAGCCCCCGTTCGCTCCAACTAGAGAAAGCCCGCGTGCAGCAACAAAGACCCAATGCAGCCAAAAATAAATAAACTAATTAATTAAAATATATATATATACATATATATATATGGATTCCGACAGGGTTCCTCTTCAATCCATTGGTTTGGGGGTGTCTGATGAAACTGTGGGGTCAGAAAGAAGTTGAAGACGCCATGGGGGGAAAAGCATTCATGGGTGTGGGCAAAACAATAAAAGGAAACTCTAGAAGGCAACTAAGAGGGTCATGAAGGAAAACTGCCAGAGACCATGAATAGTTCATCTATCAGCAGAAGAAATCAGCTCATGATTCAAAAAACAAATAAAAATTGGACCATAATGAGGCCCAATTAACTCATCCTTCAAACACATTCTCTGTAGTGGACATCTGTTGTTTTGGCTGCCTTTCTAGTAATTACAGCCCAGTTTCTCTTCAGAGGAACTATATGGCTTCCATCAACTTGTTTGGGGGGTGACCTCATCCCTAGCTCCAGGACCCCATGGATTTAAACCAATCAGCTAATTTCACCCCCCAAACCACAGTTCAGACAGGCACATAACCCAGCACACACCTTGAAGGTGTGTGTCTGGGAGAAAAGCAGGTTTTGCTCTTCCTCTGAGTATGACACAGCCATCTTGTCAACATGCAGAGGCCGACTAATGATGAAGCTGACATAGAGAGGAAGACAGAATCAGGATATTTGCACTGATTGAGCCTGAGTCTATCAATAGAATACTTCTGGAACTTCTTAGTACTGTGAGCCTATACTGACCTCCCTGCACAGGACATATTTCATTTACCCAACCCAGTGAGAAGTAGGGTATTAACCCTTTTCTCCAGGAAACCCAGGGCTCAGATAAATTAAGAGAATTCCCTAGTGTCACAGAAGCCAGGATTTGCACCTGGTTCTCTATGCATGCCTCTATAATCCTCACAGAAACGAAAACTCAAGAGAATTTATGGAACATGGCTACAGTCACACAGGAGTAGGTCAGAGGTGGAGCCAGGCTTCTCATTCAGAATTTTTTGCCTCTAAAGTTTACATACCCTGCTCTGACTTTAAACTATGAGCTATTTTTTTTTTTTTTTTTGCAGTACGCGGGCCTCTCACTGTTGTGGCCTCTCCTGTTGCGGAGCACAGGCTCTGGACGTGCAGGCCCAGCGGCCATGGCTCACGGGCCTAGCCGCTCCACGGCATGTGGGATCTTCCCGGACCGGGGCACGAACCCGTGTCCCCTGCATTGGCAGGCGGACTCTCAACCACTACGCCACCAGGGAAGCCCTATGAGCTAATTTTTGAGTCAGAGCAAACAGCAAGATGAACTCATGCTTTATTTTTTCTTAATTAATTAATTAAATTTTGGCTGCCTTGGGTCTTTGTTGCTGTGCGCGGGCTTTCTCTAGTTGTGGCGGGCAGGGGCTACTCTTCATTGCGGTGCGCAGGCTTCTCGTTGCAGTGTCTTGTTGCAGAGCACGGGCTCTAGGCACGTGGGCTTCAGCAGTTGCAGCACGCAGGCTCAGTAGTTGTGACGCACGGGCTTAATTGCTCTGCGGCATGTGGGATCTTCCCGGACCAGGGCTCAAACCCATGTTCCCTGCATTGGCAGGTGGATTCTTAACCACTGCGCCACCAGCAAAGTCCCTAGACAGTTTTTAAATGCTGGGAAACTATACATCAAAATTTAAAGTGTGCTGGCAGCTTTACTGGTAATTTTTGTTTCCTTCTTTTTATTTACCTACATTTTCTAAATATTCTCTGGGGATCGTGCATTATTTTTGTAATAAGAAATAATAAATGGAACTTTTAAGGAATAAATGTATCATTCATACTAACTTAATTTTGAAAAAATTTACAGAAGTATCTATGCAAACAAATAGTTTCATAAAAGAAAATAGTTCCAACCTGTTCAGTGATGTCTGCAGTGAACTGGAGATGTGTTCTTCTCTATTATTTGGTCCCAAGGATAGGTCTGGACAGGAAAAAGCAGAGTTGACCAGAGCTCAAACTGAGGTTCCGTCGACCTAAGCCAGAACAAATTAAATCAAATTGTGTTTCAAAATGCATCAAAGAACACTTTTTTAAAAAAATTTTATTTTATATTGGAGTATAGTTGATTTACAATGTTGTGTTAGTTTCAGGTATACAGCACAGTGATTCAGTTATACATATATCAATACATATATCTATTCTTTTTCAAATTATTTTCCCATTTAGGTTATTACAGAATATTTAGTAGAGTTTCCTGTGCTATACAATAGGTCCTTGTTGGTTATCTATTTTAAATATAGTAGTGTGTATATGTCAATACCAAACTCCCAATTTATCCTTCCCCCCTCAGCAAAGGACACTTTAGAAGCCAGATTACCCTGGATCACTTGCTCAATATGTCTATGTGTGCTGCTTTTTGAGATCTGGCCATATTGTTAAACAAAAAAAGTGTGCTGTTTTGGAGACTCAAAAAAAGAGCAAAGGACACTAAAGAGGCTTCCCTGAGCTGTTTCTCTGAGCAGAGCTGGCATGCTCCATGCAAAGCAGAAAGGAAGAGGAAGCTGCAACTCTTCATCACTTGCTCCTTTCCAGGGAAAGGCACATGGGGATATGGGATGGTCTCTAAGGGACCCCAGGGAAGCAATGGTTCTATACAACAGCCCAGAGCAGGCTGTGGCCTCCTGAACCTTCCGTCCCACAGTTGGTAAATAGTGGGTGTTAGCGTTCATTTGAGACTTTACAGGCCTTATCTCTCCCCTCACCAGGGATTCTGAACCCTCTTGAAGTTTTTGTTCATTTTTCACTTTGAACAAACACTCTGACAATCCATGGGAGTGTGCTAACACATTCCCATGGATTGTCTGGTTCACCCATCACAAAAAGCCTATGAACTTTCAGCTATGCAATGAATGAGGCCTGAGGATCTAATGTAAAACATGGTGACCGTACACAGACATAGAGAACAGACTTGTGGTTGCCAAGGGGAAGCGGGGAGGGGGGAGGGATGGACTGGGAGTTTGGGGTTAGCAGACGCAAACTATTACATATAGAATGGATGGACAACAAGGTCCTACTGTACAGCACAGGGAACTATATTCAATATCCTATGATAAGCCATAACGGAGAAGAATATAAAAAAGAATTTATATACACGTATAACTGAATCACTTTGCTGTACAGCAGAAATTAACACAATATTATAAATCAACTATACTTCAATTTTAAAAAAAACCATGGTGACCATTGTTGATAACACTGTATTTTATAATTGAAATTTGCTAAGAGAGTAGAACCTAGAAAACTTAGAACTTAAATGTTCTCACTGAAAAAAAAAAAAAAGACAAATATGTGAAGTGATGGATGAGTTAATTAGCTAGATGAGGGAATCCTTTCCCAATGTGTACGTGTATCAGATCACCATGACGTACAATTAAATATCTTACAATTTTACTTGTCAATTATACTTCAATAAAGCTGAAATAAAAATAATTTTAAAACATTTTAATCCTTCGAGGCAAACATAATTATTCTTTTAATCTTACAGAGTTGAGAACGGCAGAAGAGTGTTGAGAATAAGAGCTTGGACTCTGGTTTGAATCCTGGATCCACCAGGCTTCTGAGCTATGGAACCTTCAGCAAGTTACTCAAGCCTTCTGTGCCTCATCCTTCATCTCCTCATCTGTAAAATGGAGACAATAATAACAGCACCTATGTAGTTGTTTGGTTTATTTTTTTTTGAGCAAGAGATAGCACATTCATTGTCGTACCAATCATAGCCTTATGTATATCACCACTAAGTAGACAAAAATCATTAAGCATGCAAGCCAAAGGTGGTCCTATATATAGTAACGCCGCGACTTGAAATGTTTCATCTTGAGTTTTACGGTTTCACTTCTGAAATTTAAAAGTGAACTTGCCGAATAAAATCTCAATGTTTCCTCAATCTAGAAACCTGCCCAGGATTTTTGATCCTCCACTTAACCTGAGCCAAACAGAACAGTTTGTTTATTTTGATGTTGAACATGGGGATATGTTACAAGACCTGGGGTTAGGGGCAAAATCTTCAACAGGTTTAAGTGCTGATGGAGAAAAATACCTCTAAGCATATAAGGAAGGACGTTTCTTTTCCTGTCTCCTGAGTTCTCTGCAGGATGCGCTGGAACTCAGCAGGTGTAGACCTGCCCTCTAGTGGATCTGGGTGCGCGACGATTTAGGTTCAACGTCTGCTGTGTCTGGCTTGACAAGGATTATTAAACTCAATCGTCCATCAAAAGTGACCTGTTGGGGGTCTGGGTTAGGTGCTGAGCAAGTGAAAAGTTCAAGTGGCAAACGAGACCCTGCGGCTGAAGGTAATGCCTGTTCCTCAGCTTCCATCTGGGGACGCGAGGCTTTTAATTGTTCCAGCCTCTCGGGCTGCACACTTGAACGGATGCGAAGCCCTCCCCTGAGCTCTCGGAGCTGGTCTTGGCTCTCTGCACGCCGGCGCTGAGGCAAACCCCCATCGGGCTGGAACTTGGGGAAGAGGCCCCGCGGGGACCCGCCCCGCGGTCAGCGCAGAGCAGCCGTGACGAGCCTGCAAGTGAGGCCGCAGAGCCTCCGCGTCGCCTGCCCAGATTTTGACGGCCGCCCAGCGGGAGAGGCTTCCCGCCGCATCGTCAGGGCGCTCAGACATCTCGGGGGCCCAAAACATGGCTGCGCCTACCCGCTTGGTCCCGCCCCGCGGCTGCCTCCTGAGGACGCGCGGCCGGCGCCGGAGCTGGCGGCTCTCCCACGCTTGCGCCCGGCGGGTGCGTAGAAACGCAGGGCACGTCTCTTTCTTTATTTCTTTATTTCACATACACATTAGCCATTCAATGGAGAAGCCGGAGAGAGTCAGGCAAAGATGGTATAACAGAAGCGCAGTGACGGGGGCGGGGTGGGGTGGGGTGGGGCGGGGCGGGCGCCCCGAGCGGGCGACCCCAGCCGGAGCCCCCGCCTATGCACTTTTGTTGTGGAAAGCTCTTAGAGCAGTGCTTAGTACAGAACAAACGCTCGAGGTATATTAGCAATTACGCAGCAGATGAGAAAACCTGGGCTGAGACAGATGTGTTAACGTGCCCATGGTAAAAACAGCAAGTGTTGGAGCCAAGATTTGCTTGGGTTTCCTCAAGATTCTCAGATCTTAAAGTTTGGTTTGGGTCTTTTATAATACTTCCCATGTCTCTCCTTAACATGCTCATGCTTTCCTCTCCCTTCTGGAGCATGTGGTATGCATTTCTAAGAGCTGTTTTAATGTCCTTGTCTACAAATAATCTCTGACATTTCTGGATCTGTTCCTATTGATTGATTTTTCTCCTCATTATAACTCATAGTTTCCTGCTTCTTTGTATGCCTGGTAATTTTTTATTGGATGTCAGACATTGTGAATGTTACAGTGTTGAGTGCTGAAGTTTTTTTGTTTTGTATTCTTTCAAATATTTGGAGGTTTTGTTTTAAGATGTAGTTAAGTTAGTGAAAATATTTTGAACCTTTTGAGGCCTGCTTTTAAGATTGCTAGGCAGGTCCAGAACAGCCTTAGTCTAGGGCTAATTTGGGCACGACCAAGACAATATCTTTCTCAGGATTCTGCTCCATATGCCACATGTTAGGAGTTCTTTCCTTTCTGGTTGGTGGTGTTAGGGAGGGGGAAATTTCCCCCCCTATCCCTCTTGAGTTCTTGTGGCTGGACATAATAAAACGGACACAAGACAGATTAATAGGAAAAAATATTTAATTCATGCACATGGAGGCCCTATAGAAATGGGACCTAGGAAGTGGCCAAAGCAGGCAGCTTTTATACTTTTTAGACAAAGGAACAATACATTTGTGAGGAATTGACAGAACAAAGAAACTTAGGGAAGAATCTAAACAGAGTTTGGGCTTTGGGATAGTAAATTGAAGAAGAAAAAAGGTTTTGTCTCTACAGGCTTCTTGGCCTGATAATTCCCTACCTCTGGAGGTAAGGGTGTCCTTCTACATCCAGATGCAGGGAGGGCACCTTTCACATGAGGGCTTTATTTCCTGCTTTCAGGGAGACACAGAGGAGGGTCAGAGTGTCCCATTTGCCTCAGCTGTTTCTTATTTAATTCAAAAAATCAATATGCCATTGAGGCATATTTTGGAGTGGCCTGCCCTGGGCCCCAACAGTGAGAACACAGATAATTCCCAACATGTATAAGTTCCGCCTGATTCTTCTTGGTGGTTTTTCCTTGGCTCTGGGGAACCTCACGCATATGCGCTGATCAGCACTCAGCTGCAGATTTGAGGGGGACCCTCTGCAGATCTCCAATCCTCTCTCCATAGAGAGAATTTGCTCCCATTGCCCAGGCCCTTGAGCAGAATCTTGAACGTATGAAGTCTTCAGTAAGTAGCTGCTGAATGAATGACTATTGTCCTGCTCTCTGTAAGTCAAGCAAACTTGGGTTGGGGCTTAGCATTTGCCTTCTAGAAAATATCCCACAATTGGTTTGCAATTGGTTTGCAAACCAAGGGCAGATTCTCCACTAACAGCAAGCTCATTCTTCCAGGAGAGAGTAAGCTGGAGATAAACATTGTCTTGGGACTCAGAGCCACCTGCTGACATCAGTGACGGAGTTGCAGGACAGAGAGATCCAGGGTCTAGAACTGCATCACCCAATACAGGAGCCAGTGAGTACCTGTGGCTATTGAACATTTGAAACATGGCTAGTCTGCAGAAACAGACTCACAGACATAGAGAACAGACTTGTGGTTGCCAAGGGGGAAGGGAAGCTGGGGAAGGGATGGACTGGGAGTCTGGTGTTAGTAGATGCAAACTATTACATACAGAATGGATGGACAACAAGGTCCTACTGTATAGCGCAGGGATCTATATTGAACGCCCTGGGATAAACCATAATGGAAAAGAATATTTTAAAAAATGTATGTATATGTATAACTAACTTTGCTGACGGCAGAAATTAACACAACATTGTAAATCAATTAAACTTCCATTTTAAAAAATTAATTAAAAAAAAAGAGGGAATTTCCTGGCAGTTGAGTGATTAAGACTCTGTGCTCTCACTGCTGAGGGCCCGGGTTCAGTCCCTGGTCAGGGAACTAAGATCCCACAAGCCATGCGGTGTGGCAAAAAAAAAAAAAAAAACAAAGAAAAGAAACGTGGCTAGTCTGAACTGTGATTGTAAGTATAAAATACACACCGGCTTATTCAAAGATTTAGTATGGAAAGAACAATGTAATGACTTTTTACACTGAATACACATTGAAGCAATGATAGTTTGGGTTAACACAATATTAAAATTAATTGCATTGGTGTCTTTTTACCCTTTTAAGGGGGCTACCAGAATGTTTAAAATCATGTTTTGTGGCTCGCATTATATTTCTATTAGTCAGCACTGCCCTGGAGGAAGAGGGCATCCCAGAAGGGCAGGCCTGGGCCAGCCACAGAATCTTAGAACCCATCCTCAAGACTTGAGGCTGACAGGAAGTAGAATTAAGTGAAGCCAGAGGAGTGGGGGAGCAGGATACGTAGAGGCCGATGTGATATCTGTCCATCTCTTGTTACTCTGCCGTCCTTCCCCACCCCAATCCCCCAAGCAACGTAACATGAGTCACTCACCCACTGCCTTAGGGAGACAGTTGTTACCGTAAAAGCAGAGAACAACAGAAGCATATTCTCAATTTTTAAGATCAAGAGCCAAAGAAAAAGCCAAACTCCAGACTAGGAAAAGCCACCCCAGCCTTTGTCTATTTACAGCATCCAGGAGGGAGAGCTGGACCACCTGCATTCAAATCCTAGCTCTGCCACTTACAGCTGCGTGACCTCCGACCAATGGCTTCCACCTGTGTTCATCAGTTTCCTCTTCTGTAAAATGGAGCTGATAACAGTACCTAGCTCACAAGGCTGCTGTGGGGGTTGATTTATATCAGGACTTGGAATAATGACGCCTAGAAAATACAGCTGAAATGTATGCTGTGACCTCTGAGTGAGTCCTGCACAGCGTCAGGGCTGAAAGGCCACGTAACGGGGTCCAGTAAGGACAGCAGTAGCTGCCATGTTGCTGATTGATTATCGTGAGGAGTGATGTCTACGTGAGCCCCAATCATTGCTGCAGGTCCATCTGATCTACCCCCTGATATCAAATCTGTCCATGAGCCAGACTTCCCCGAATGAGCTGAAGCCAAGCAGGTATGGCTGGGTTATAATATGTCCATTTGCATTTAGGATCCGAGGCTGTGCACGACGTGTCTGAGTGTGGTTGGCTGCTTAGCAATGGATCTTAGGAGGCTTAGCAGGTGACTCGGACTGGGAAGCCAGGCTCCTCCTTGCCTGTCCATTCAGAGAAGAGCTTAGACTGGACCCAGCCTGCCCACGGCCCTTTCTCCAGCGCAGCCTCAGAGACGCTCCCAGTTCTTGACATTTGGTGGCACCTGCTGAAACTGTGCAGCCCTAGTGCTACTCTTCCCTTAACCAAAGAGACAACTGTGATGAGTTCTGCTTCTAAGTGGGCAAGGGTCAAGTACACAGGAAATGTCTAGGGATGGTGGATCCAACAGGGGATTGGACTGCAGAGACCTGGACTCATAATCGCCAGCTTGTCTTATCCTGAACTTGAAACTCTCAAGAGTAGGCAACTTATGCTTCTCTGTAGTCCCAGAACTTGTCAGGAGAGAAGCACACGTGTTTGCGAATGAATGAATGAATGGCTTAACAGTCATTAGGAAATTATTGATGTCATGCTGTCTCAGTGGGAATATAGAAAGGGGAGAATACTTCCACTTCAAGGGACATCCAGTGGGAAGAGTCAAGCATATATCAGCAAATATTTCTTGAGCACCTACTATGTTCCAGGCACTATTCCAAGCATTAGAAAGAATGTACTAAACAAGGAGTCTTCCCTCCAGGAACTCACGTTCCAGCAGAGACAGAAGAGGAGTCAGAGAGGTTGGAGGGTGACCTGTGAGGAAGGTTCTACACTTGACAGAGGGGAAAACTGAGGCCCAGCGAGGTCCTACTTGCCCAGGCCACACAGCTGGCAAGCGGCAGGGCCAGGATTGGAATCTATGTCCGTGTGATCCCCAAAAAGCCACAGACAGGAAAGGAGGAGGGAGCGATCAAGGGCCTTGTCTGGTCCAACACGCCTGAAAGATTTGGCCCAAAGACGGGAAGAATCAGCACCTGGAAAGTGCTCAGAGCCTTTAGTGGTTCATAGCTCCAGGCCTGAAATAAGTTAGCTGGCTCTTCATGGCGGTAAGTCCTGGGCTCAGGCCAATCTCAGTCGTTTATGTCCCTATGCCAGCTTTACATGCGTGAAATGAAACTAACCATACCCACCCTATAGACTTTTATAGGCATTAAATCAGTTAATATGTGTAAAATTCTTTTAAAAGTTCCCCACACATAGTTAAGACTCAGAAATTCCCCCCACACCCGCACCTCGCGGCATGTGGGATCTTATTTCCCCGAGCAGGGATCCAACCAGCGCCCCCTGAAATAGAAGCACAGAGTCTTAGCCACTGGATCACCAGGGAAATCTTTTTTTTTTTTCCCTAAAGACTCAGAAATTATTGTGACTTCCAGCTTTCTCTTTCTTTTGTCTCCTTTTTACCCTGATGATTTCTCAGAAGTAACTCAACTCATTTGCCCCGTTTGGCCGTCTGCATCCTCTTAGCCTAGGGATGAAATCCAAGCGCTGGTTGCGGGGGACACAGGCACACCTGGGAAGGCGCATGTGTACGCTTTGCACAGAACAAGTCCGCTTTTGCCTCTGGACGGTTAAGGTGATTTGAACTTTGGGGTTAGCCTGACCTCTAGTGGTCAAACAGAGAACTGAGCAGAAAGCTCGTAGGAGAGGTTCAAATGTCCAAACACTAAGGAGACCCAGCAAGGTGCTTTTTGGGTAGCTTCCTCCGAGAACTTACTAAATGCTGAATTGTGCTAATCCACAGAAAAGCTACTCCTTGTGGTGACGTCCACACAGTTTATAAGTGGAAGTGGAGAGAAGTTTAACCTAATTCCGTCTGGCTTGAGAACCCTCTTGTTTATCCAGGATGCAGAGTGCCTGGCCGTAAAGAGTCATCGTCTCGTATTGAGAGACATAATCCCACTTATAAAGCCCTTCACTAACATCACTGGAACAATGCAAACATCCTGTGACGAAGGCTTTTACACCTATTTTTCACACGTAGAAGCTGCAGTTCTAAACGGCCTGCCCCCAAATTTATATGCATATGTATCCATCACGTGGGGCTCTATGCTAGACTCTGGCGATAAATGGAAAGCAAAAGACAGGATCCGGGTCCTCGAACTTAGAGGCTACCACATAGGTACCAGAACGGAGATTCCCGCTCACCTTCTAAATGCTCTTTTGTCTGGGACGTAAGAAAACCCGCCGTGGAAATCCAACTCGTTTCAGGGCACCTGTCTTCCCACCCGGACTAGGAACTCAGCAAAGACGGGGATGCCACGGTTTTATTTCCTTTTACTCCATCCATGGAGCTCCGCGTAGGACCTGGCCTGCAGTCGTCCCAGAGCTCAGGCTGCCCTCCAGTTACGTGGGTTGGAGGGACTTAGGTGTCATGAACACCGTCACTACTAGGATTAGCTGCTGCTGGTTAAGTGTGGACCCTCCTGGCAGGCGCTAAGCATGCCTGACATGCCTCCTCTCAGGCCATCCTCCCAGCACCCCAGCGAGGCAGGTACTACGGTATCATCATTTTACAGAAGAGGAAACTGAGGCTTAGAGAGGTTAAATGACCGGTCCAAGAGACTCTAGAGCCAGGATGTGAGCCCAGTTCTGTCTGATTCTAAATCCCACACATTTTCTGTTTTTTTTTTTTTTTTTGGCTGCACAGCACAGCATGCGGGACCTTAATTCCCCGACCAGGGATGGAACACCTGTGCCCGCTGCAGTGGAAGTGTGGAGTCTTAACCCCTGGACCGCCAGGGAAATCCTAAGAAGTTACCTCCACCCCGTTTCTTTTTTTAATTGGAGTAGAGTTGATTTACAATGTTGTGTTAATTTCTGCCGTACAGCAAAGTGACTCAGTTACACACATATAGACATTCTTTTTTTATATTCTTTTCCATTATGGTTTATAACAGGATATTGAGTTCCCTGTGCTATACAGTAGGACATTGTTTTTTCATCCATTCTAAATGTAATAGTTTGCATCTACTAACCCCAAACTTGTTGCCATTGTTTGTAAGCTGCCCTTCCATCAAAACCAAACTCCCAGTCCGTCCCTCTCCCTCCCCCCTCCCCCCAACCACAAGTCTGTTCTCTATGTCTATGAGTCTGTTTCTGTTTTGTAGATAGGTTCATTTGCGCCATATTTTAGATTCCACATCCCTTTCTTTTAAACAAAAAAATTTATTTAAGCCACACCGCGCAGCATGCGGGATCTTAGTTCCTGGACCAAGCGTGGAACCCGTGCCCCCTGCAGTGGAAGGGCGAAGTCCTAACCACTGGACCACCAGGTAATTCCCCCCCAAATCTACACTTAACCCCTGTACTCTATTGCCGTGTCCCTGACTTCCGAGCATTGCAGCTTGATCTATAACGCTCCGTACACTCAAGGACCTTCTCATCACTGGTCTGAGAGTTGGGTTCTTGAGACAAAGATTTGAGTGCAAATTATCTATTTGGGAAGTGGTCCCAGGAGGCACTGGGAGAGGGCTGGGGGAATGTATTTGTCTGCTGGGGCTGCCATGACCACATTCCACGCACTGGGGGCCATAAACAACAGACATTTATTTTCTCACAGTTCTGGAAGTTCAAGATCACGGTGCCAGCAGGGTTGAATTCCTCAGAGGCCTTCGCTTTCTTGTTTCATTTTCATACGATTGTCCTTCTGTGTGCACCCCTGTTGTCTCTCTGTGTGACCTAACTCTTCTTGTAAGAACATCAGTCAGATTGGTTTAGGGCACACCCTAGTGGCCTCATTTTTTTTTTCTAAATTGAAGTGTAGTTGATTTACAATGCTGTTTTAGTTTCTGGTGTACAGCACAGTGATTCAGTTATATATATGTACATATTCTTTTTCAGATTCTTTTCCATTATAGGTTATTACAAGATATTGAATATAGTTCCTTGTGCTATACAGTAGGTCCTTGTTTTTATCTATTTTTATATACAGTAGTGTGTATCTGTTAACCCCAAATCGCTAATTATCCCTCCCCCCCTTTCCCCTTTGGTAACCATAAGTTTGTTTTCTATGTCTGTGAGTCTATTTCTGGGTTTTGTTTTGTTTTCTTTTTTTACTTATTCCTTTATTTTCTGTGTGTGTGTTTATTTTTTATTTTTTTTAACATCTTTATTGGAGTATAATTTATGGAGTATAAAGTGTGTGTGTTAGTTTCTGCTTTATAACACAGTGAATCAGCTATACATATACATATATCCCCATATCCCCTCCCTCTTGCGTGTCCCTCCCACCCTCCCTATCCTACGCCTCTAGGTGGTCACAAAGCACCGAGCTGATCTCCCTGTGCTATGCAGCTGCTTCCCACTAGCCATCTATTTTACATTTGATAGTGTATATATGTCAGTGCTACTCTCTCACTTCATCCCAGCTTACCCTTCCCCCTCCCCGTGTCCTTAATAGTATACATTGTGAAAGTCCTTCTAGATCAGTTGGTATCATTTTTTTCATGAGAAAATGGAAAATTTTAGTATTTTTTTCTCTTCTTATGCCATACATCATAACATAGAGGAAATTAAAGGAAAATATCATTGTATATATAAACTTTAAAAATAACAACTCTATAACTGTGAATATGTAGGTGTGTCTGTTTTTTTAATTAATTAATTTTAACTTTTAATTTTATATTGGGGTATAGCCGATTATTAATGGTGTGATAGTTTCAGGTGCACAGCAAAGCAACTCAGCCATACATATACATGTATCCATTCTCCCCCAAACTCCCCTCCCATCCAGGCTGCCACATAACATTGAACAGAGCTCCCTATTGCTATACAGTAGGTCCTTGTTGTTTATCTATTTTATATATAGTAGTGTGTATCTGTTAATCCCAAACTCCCAATTTATCCCTCTCCCTCTTTTCCCCTTTTGTAACCATAAGTCTGTTTTCTATGTTCGTGAGTCTATTTCCATTTTGTAAATAACTTCATTTTGTATCATTTTTTTAGATTCCACATATAAGTGATATCATACGATATTTGTTTTTCTCTGTCTGACTTACTTCACTCAGTATGATAATCTCTAGGTCCATCCGTGTTGCTGCAAATGGCATTACTTCATTCTTTTTAATGGCTGAGTAATATTCCATTGTATATATGTGCCACACCTTCTTCCATTCCTCTGTCAATGGACATTTAGTCCATCAACAGATGAATGGATAGAGAAGATGTGGCACATATATACAATGGAATATTACTCAGCCATAAAAAGAAACGAAATTGAGTTACCTGTAGTGAGGTGGATGGACCTAGAGTCTGTCATACAGAGTGAAGTAAGTCAGAAAGAGAAAAACAGATACCGTATGCCAACACATATATATATGGAATCTAAAAAAAATGGTCATGAAGAACCTAGGGGCAAGATGGGAATAAAGACACAGACCTACTAGAGAATGGACTTGAGGATACGGGGAGGGGGAAGGGTAAGCTGGGACAAAGTGAGAGAGTGGCATGGACATATATACACTACCAAACGTAAAACAGATAGCTAGTGGGAAGCAGCCGCATAGCACAGGAAGATCAGCTCGGTGCTTTGTGACCACCTACAGGGGTGGGATAGGAAGGGTGGGAGGGAGGGAGACGCAAGAGGGAAGAGAGATATGGGCATATGTATATGTATAAATCATTCACTTTGTTATAAAGCAGAAACTAACACACCATTGTAAAGCAATTATACTCCAATAAAGATGTTAAAAAAAAATAAAAATGGACATTTAGGTTGCTTTCATGTCTTGGCTATTGTAAAGAGTGGTGCTATGAACATTGGGGTACATGTATCTTTTCAAATTAGAGTTTTTGTCTTTTCTAATGGCTTCATTTGAACTTAATCACCTCCTTAAAGGCCTTATCTCCAAATAAATATAGTCACATTCTGAGGTACTGGGGTTAGGGCTTCAGCATAGGAATTGAAGGGGGCACAATTCAATCCATAAGTAAGTAAGTACAGGAATTGAGACAGGGAGAAGGAAAGAAGCAAATGAGGGGAACTTTGGTTGCTGCTGTGGGTGACTGGGGACAGTGGGAGACAGTGTAAAACACTCAGAGTTACTCCCAGGCACTGACTCTCCAGCACTCCTAGTCCAACAGGAAGTGCTCAGACTGAGCTGCAGCTGCCTGCAGTCAGATGCAGTCAACATGCAATGGAATGGAGTGTGCCAGGGGCATGTGGGTGGGCGCTGAATGTCCACTGTGCCATCTACTGCTAAGTCCATCAGATTCTTATGTTACAGTACTTAGCTCCAACCCAACTCTAGTTGGTTCCAACAGCCATTCTCAAAATGGTCTTTATGTTTACAAATGGCAAAGTCAAGTTAGAGCCCTTCCATCAGAGCCTGCTCAGTTTCTACTTTCTGCTGCTCGTCCCGTCCCATGGCGGGAGCTATTTCATTTTCACGCCTTCTGGTTCAACCTTGTAAGAGTCGGAACTCTTGCATTGCAAATGGCAGAAACTCAGTTCAAATTGGCTTAAAAATAAAGAGGGGGGCTTCCCTGGTGGCACAGTGGTTGGGAGTCCACGTGCCCATGCAGGGGACGCGGGTTCGTGCCCCGGTCCGGGAGGATCCCACATGCCGCGGAACTGCTGGGCCCGTGAGCCATGGCCGCTGGGCCTGCACGTCCGGAGCCTGTGCTCCGCAACGGGAGAGGCCACAACAGTGAGAGGCCCGCGTACCGCAAAAATAAATAAATAAATAAATAAATAAAGAGGGACAGGGGTTAGTTAATAGGCTCATGTAACTGAACATGCCAGCACTGCTGATTCAGGAGTTCAAAAAGTAACCTTGGGAACTAACACAACATTGTAAACCAACTACACTCCGATAAAATTTAAAAAAAAAATAGCCTTGGGAATTTGTCTTTCTGAACCTATTGGCTCGGTTTTTCTGTGTTGGCTTCTCGTGAAGGTAGCTTCTCTCTATGTCATGGCACAAGTGACCTCGAGCAGCTCCAGGGCTACATCCTACCAGTAGCTTTATCCATTAAGATGCTTTTGGGTACTAGTAACAGAAAAACTGGCTCAAGAATAAGGACAGCACCCAGGGTCCAGAGGCGGGCTGGGCGTTCACTATTTCACTTAGCTCTTCAGCGAATACCGCCAAGTCCACCAGGCAACAACTCCAAATATGCAAAGGGCACAAAACATGATCTCTGACTGCATCTATTCCTGCCCTCTCCGCCAATCTATTCCCTATACAGAATCCCAAGTGACCCTTTACAGTGCAAATATAACTGTATCACTCCCCTGATCAACACCCTTCTGTGGCTGCCTCTTGCTCTTTGGAAATCTTCACCAGCAGAGATGAATGCAGCCTCTGCACTGGGTGCATCTTTGACCTGGCAGATGAGTTCTTTTCAATCCTCATCAGAAAGGAGGACCCTGAGGAGTTCCATTCACTTGTTCACATTCGTGGTCTTGTCCAGAGTGATAACAACCCTCCTGCTCTTTGTGGCAATGTAGTCCCAAGTGATCGCAATCTTTTGGACATCCCACTGGTCTACTATACCTATCACTCTGGTTCACTATACTGATGACACCATGCTCATCAGACCTAGTGAGCAGGAAGTAGAAAATATCTGGGCATTCTGGCGTACAACAGGAGAGGAGGTAAACTCTACAGAGATTCAGGAGCCTGCCACATTGGTGAGGTTTACCTTCCAGCCTTGTGGTCTGGGGCATAGCAAGACATCGCCTCCAAGATAAAGGGAAGGATACTGCATCTTGCATATCATATTACTAAGAAGACAGCACAAGGTTGGCCTCGGGCTTTTAGAGATAATTCATACATACTTGGGGATGCTGCTTCTTGCTAACTTAGAAAGCTACCGATTTTGAATTAGGCCCAGAGCAAAACAAGGCTTTATAGTAGCATTTGCACATTACAGGGGGTCCTGCAACTTAAGCCATATAACATGGCAGATCCCATGGCAGAGAGGTACCCATGGTGGAAAATGACATTGCGTAAAATCTCTGGCAAGACTTGGTAGGAGAATTGCAACACAGACCCCTAGGGTTCTGGACAAAGGCCATGCCATCTGCATCAGAGAGCTCCTCAATATTTGAAAAATCAGCCCCTGGCATGCCACTGGGCTCTGGTAGAGACACTAGTAGAGACTACCTAACCATGGGACACCCATTATGAGCTGGCTGTTGTTAGACCCACCAAGTCATAAGATTGGGCAAGTGCCTTAGAAACCCATAGTACAGTGGAAATGGCACATTTGGGATCAGTCTTGAGCAGATCCAGAGGGCTTACTTAAGTTATACAAACATGTGGCCCAGACCTCCCTGTTATCTACCTCTGTTGTTCTGATACTCTTCCTCAGCTCATACCTATGTCCTGATGAAGGGTTTCCTACATACCTGTTGGAGAAGGAGAAAATCCAAGCCAAGTTCATGGATGGTTTGGCTCAATATTTTGGTGTGATCTGAAAATGCACTGTTCCTGCATGACTTCCCCACTCAGGGGCAGCTTTGAAAGACTGGACAGAGCTTTGGGCAGTGTATTTTGTGAAAAGAGGAAAGTGGCCTGAGTTAAGGACATACACTGACTTCTTGGCAGTGGTGAGTGGCTTCAGTGATTGGTCAAGAGCCTTGATGGAGGAAGATTAGAAGATCACAGATTTTAAAGCAGAAGTATGTGGATGGATCTGTGAGAGAGGCACAAAGTATGTAGATCCTTGTGTCTTGTGTTAATAATCATCAGAAGGCATCCACCAAAGGAGAACAACTGAAACTGGGTGACTTGTTCAGTGGAGATTGGCCAGCCTTTTTTTTTTTTTTTTTTTGGTACGCGGGCCTCTCACTGTTGTGGCCT
>NW_006775554.1:2002390-2008339 GCF_000442215.2 Lipotes vexillifer
TGAATCGGCAGGCGGACTCTCAACCACTGTGCCACCAGGGAAGCCCCAGCCTTTTTATTCAGCTGTAACTGTGCCATAACTGTGAGCCCTTGAATGGAATAAGCACAGCAGAGTTGGAGGCTCAGCAAGGACCCAACAGTGTGGGCTCCCTCCCACCAAGGCTGGTCCAGTCACGGCTGCTGCTGGACATTTAGCCTGTCAGCATCACCTGTTGACACTAAACCCTCAGTATAGTGCCATCCCTGGAAGAACCCAACCTGCCCACTGGTGGCAAGGTGATTGATTGCATTGGACCATTTCTACCCTGGAGGGGCTAGTGGTTTGTCTCTACTGGAGTTCATCTGGATTCCAAGTATGGGTTTGTTTACCTTTCCTGTCCACCCAGTACCTTGGCCAGCACCACTATCAGAAGACTCACAAAGTTTCTGACTTTCCATCATGGGATCCTGGGTAACAAAGTCTTAGACCGAGGGCCTCCCTGTATGATGAAGGATGTGGACATGATATTCCACATCACTCAGAAGTTGCCTGTCTGAAAGAATGCTCAAATGGCCTCTTAAAAGCACAGCTAAGACGCCAGCTCCAGGATGATACCTTAGGGGGTTAGAATGCAGTCCCTCAAGACGCAATATATAATTTGAACCAACAGCCATTATATGATGGTGTGTCCCTAAAAGTTACAATGCATGGATCTGAGAACCAGAGACATCACTACCCCTCCACCATCACTCCCAGCAACCCACTTAGGGAATCTGTATTTCCTCTCCCTGCAACTTTAAGCTCTCCTGAACTAAAGGCTCTGGTTCCTGAAGGAGGGTGACACAGTAACCATTCCACTAACCTAAATCTAAGCTGCTATCTGGTCACTTTGGATTCCTTATGCAGGCAAAAAAGAAAGAAAGAAAGAAAAGAAGAAGCAGTTACTATATTAGCAGAGTAATCACTATCACAAGGACGTAGGATTGCTGCTATATAATGAGGACAGAGAAGAGGATTCTGAAACTCAGAGGATTTCCTGCGGTGCCCCTTGGTCTCCTATGCCCAACTTTAACTGTGAAAAGGCAATTACAGCAACCCCAGCCTCCTTCTGGCGTGGAAACCTGGGGCTCAGAGCCCTCAGGGATGAAGTTCTAGGCTAAATCATCACACCAGCAGAATTGGTGGCCAAAATAAGTCCAGGAAAATATGCTCAACATCATCCGTCATTAGGGAAATACAAATACAAACCACAATGAAATATCACTTCACACCCACTGGGAGGTCCACAACCAAAAAGAAGAACAAGTGTTGGTGAGAAAGTGAAAAAAATTGGAACCCTCATCATTGCTGGTGGGAATGTAAAATAGTACAGCTACTTTGGAAACAGTGTGGCAGTTTCTCAAAAAGTTAAGCTTTGAGTTACCATATGACCAAGCAATTCCACTCCTAGGTGTATACCCAAGAGAAATAAAAACATATGTCCACACAAAGACTGTACATAAATGTTCATAGCAACACTGTTCATCACAGCGAAAAAGCAGAAACAACCCAAATGCCCACCTTGAATGGACAAACAAAATGGTATATTCCTACAGTAGAATAGTATTCAGCCATAAAAGGAATGATGTACTGATACATGCTACGACGTGGATGAACCTTGAAAATACTATGTTACTATGGAGAACAGCATGGAGGTTCCTTAAAAAACTAAAAATAGAGTTACCATATGATCCAGCAATCCCACTCCTGGGCATATATCTGGAAAAGATGAAAATTCTAATTCGAAAAGATACATGTACCCCAATGTTCATAGCAGCCCTATCTACAATAGCCAAGACATGGAAGCAACCTAAAAGTCCATCAACAGATGAATGAATAAAGAAGATGTGGTATAGATACACAATGGAATACTACTCAGCCATAAAAAAGAATGAAATCATGCCATTTGCAGCAACATGGATGGACCTAGAGATTATCATACTAAGTGAAGTAAGTCAGACAAAGACAAATATCATGATATCACTTATGTGGAATCTAAAGTATGACACAAATGAACTTATTTACAAAACAGAAATAGACTCACAGACATAGAAAACAAATTTATGGTTACCAAAGAGGAAAGGAGGGGAGGAATAAATTGGGAATTTGGGATTAACAGATATACACTACTATATATAAAATAGATAAACAACAAGGACCTACTATATAGCACAGGGAACTATATTCAATATCTTGTAATAACCTATAATGGAAAAGTATCTGATCTGTATATGTATATATATATTATATATATATACATATATATTATATATATATATATGAATCACTTTGCCATACACCAGAAACTAACACGACATTGTAAATCATCTATACTTCAGTTTTAAAAAATTAAAAATTTTTAAAAAGAAAATACTGTGATAAGGAAAAGAGGCAAGGTGGAAAAGACAACATACTATAAGATTGCATTCATAGCAAATGTCCAAAACAAGCAAGTCCACAGAGACAGAAAGTAGATTGGTGGTTGCCAGGGGTTGGATGGGGCGGGGCCGGGGAGGGGGGTTGGTGGTGAAGGGAGTGGAGAGTGGCTGCTAATGGCTATGGAGGGGTGAAAGTGACCTGAAATTAGATAGTGGTGATGACTGCACAAATTTGTGAGGATACTAGAAACCACCGCACTGTCCACTTTACAAGAGTGAATGTTATGGTTTGTGAATTTTATCTCAATAAAAAGAAGGGTATGAGAAAAAAAATTGCTGGCCAAAGTTGAGGAGAGTTGAGAATGGTGATTGGAGATAAATGACGGCCTCAGGACCAAATTAAAGAGCAGAGATGGAGCTTATACCACGGACCCTCCTTTCGGCAATCTTTTTTTAAAGAAATTGTCATGATGGGCCACCACCCAGAAGGATGGGTGACAGGACAGAGGGAAGAACACAACGTGAAGCATGAGGGAATCCAAGCACACACCCTTCGCTATAGCTTCGGCAGCAGCTATATTGGCCTCAGGGCTCTCTCTGGCCACAGGCAAGGAAGCCCACTTGGTCCACCTGCAAGGAAAGCCTGGAGTGCCCTTAACAAATGCTGATAAGAACTGATGGGGGACTTCCCTGGTGGTCCAGTGGTTAAGAGTCCCCTCTTCCACTGCAGGGGGCATGGGTTCGAGCCCTGGTCGTGGAACTAGGATCCCGCATGCCGCGCGGCGCAGCCAAAAACAAAACAAAAAACTGATGGATTACCCAGCAATTACATTTATAATAGTTCATACTATGAGACATTCTGATATGGTGTGTACAAAGATACAGTGTGTGTAGGACGCTAATAATAGCAGTGACGACAGCAACAAAAAAGGAAAACAACCAAATGTCCATAATAAAGGATGTAATAAATATACAGTCAAAAAAAAAAAAAAAAAAAGAATTGATAGATTAGCAGCCCATCTGTCTCTTTGGGTTGCCTTAACTCTGTGGTGCGTGTTCTATACTATGTCCCCGAGTTCCCCAGTGGGGTTTGCACCCCAGTTGCCCACAGCAGTAACTTGTTGCACAAAACATTTTTAATTGGCTTCCTTCCCTTCCCTGTCTTGTGACTCTAATACCCTACTGAGGCTTCCTGGGATCAACTGCCAAATAACCTACTTGCATTCACATCCTTGTCGCAGGATCTGCTTCTAGGAAAACTCGACTGGTGACAACTCCATCCATTCCAGGCAGGGTCTCCCCAGTTGCCATCAGTACATTCAAGTTTACATTTTATCCTTTCATCAAACTAAACTGGGAGGAGGGGTGTAGGGTGGAGATAGATTGTTTCTCCTGAATTACTTTATGGCCCTGGGAGGAGGGCAAAGTGAGGATCTCTGAGAGCACTAGGCATTTTCAAGGAAAAGTGACAACTCTTTTTATTTTTAACACCTTTATTGGAGTATAATTGCTTTACAATGGTGTGTTAGTTTCTGCTTTGTAACAAAGTGAATCAGCTATACATATACATATATCCCCATATCTCCTCCCTCTTGCCTCTCCCTCCCACCCCTCTAGGTGGTCACAAAGCACCGAGCTGACCTCCCTGTGATATGCGGCTGCTTCCCACTCGCTGTTTTACATTTGGTAGTACATATAAGTCCATGCCACTTTCTCACTGCGTCCCAGCTTACCCTTCCCCCTCGCTGTGTCCTCAAGTGCATTCTCTACATCTGCGTCTTTATTCCTGTCCTGCCCCTAGGTTCTTCAGAACCATTTGTGTTGGTTTTTTTTTAGATTCCACATATATGTGTTAGCATACAGTATTTGTTTTTCTCTTTCTGACTTACTTCACTCTGTATGACAGACTCTAGGTCCATCCACCTCACTACAAATAACTCAATTTCGTTTCTTTTCATGGCTGAGTAATATTCCATTGTATATACGTGCCTCATCTTCTTTCTCCATTCATCTGTCGATGGACACTTAGCTTGCTTCCATGTCCTGGCTATTGTAAATAGAGCTGCAATGAACACTGTGGTACATGACTCTTTCTGAATTATGGTTTTCTCAGGGTATATGCCCAGTAGTGGGATTGCTGGGTTGTATGGTAGTTCTATTTTTAGTTTTTTAAGGACCCTCCATACTGTTCTCCATAGTGGCTGTATCAATTTACATTCCCACCAACAGTGCAAGAGGGTTCCCTTTTCTCCACACCCTCTCCAGCATTTATTGTTTGTAGATTTTTTGATGATGGCCATTTTGACCAGTGTGAGGTCGTACCTCATTGTAGTTTTGATTTGCATTTCTCTAATGATTAATGATGTTGAGCATTCTTTTATGTGTTTGTTGGCCGTCTGTATATCTTCTTTGGAGAAATGTCTATTTAGGTCTTCTTCCCATTTTTTGATTGTTTTTTTTGTTTTTTTGATATTGAGCTGCATGAGCTGCATGTAAATTTTGGAGATTAATCCTCTGTCACTTGCTTCATTTGCAAATATTTTCTCCCATTCTGAGGGTTGTCTTTTCGTCTTGTTTATGGTTTCCTTTGCTGTGCAAAAGCTTTTAAGTTTCATTAGGTCCTATTTGTTTATTTTTGTTTTTATTTCCATTTCTCTAGGAGGTGGGTCAAATAGGATTTTGCTATGATTTATGAAGAGTGACAACTCTTTGAGATTTCCAGAATCCCTTGGACCCCAGCAAATTTTCAACAGTTGCCAATGTTCCCTATTTTGTCATATAAGAAGCTACCACTGTCTTGAAAGAATCTTGGTGTCCCACTGGAGTGGAATCATGCCCTGTGATTTCCTTGAGCTTTTCTTTCACGGGAACATTTTAAGATGTCTCTGCACGCTGACAAGTGTTTTCTAGATGTAGGCACTGCACCTTCACTAGCACAATATACATGATCTAAAAGAGGTACTTCAGGAATTCCCTGGCAGTCCTGTGGTTAGGACTCCACGCTTCCACTGCCGGGACCCGGTTTCCATCCCTGGTCGGGGAATTAAAATCCCTGCAAGCTGCACAACTCGGCCAAAACAAGGGTGGGGGTGGGGGGTAGTATTTTAAGTGGAGGAGCAAAGTAAGCCTTTGCATGCCACCCCAGAAGCTTAGATTTTCAGTGGTCCCATGAAGTTCATCTGGGATGTACAGCTCAGGGGACCTGAAAGCAGACTTGATGGAGGCTGCTATGAGGCTATACAGGTCCTGGTGGACAGAGAGTCCTGCTATTTTTCTTTCTTTCTTTTTTTAAGTGGGGTGGGTGGGAGAGAGGTGCATGAACAGTGTCTCTGTAGGGAGAGGAAGCACTTCATAAACCAACTCTAATTTGCTGGGTAGGGTTTGTGGCAGTGTAAGTAAAGGATTAATTAGCTTCAGGCCTGGGCTGGGTCAGGTCTACCTGAGAATGACCCCAGGTCTCTGAGTTCTCACAGTGCAGTTTCCTTGGAAAACAAAGAGTTAGGGTGAATATGGAATGTCCTGAGTTTTTTCTGCTGTGTGGGAGTGCAGGAAT
>NW_006775554.1:2008349-2029427 GCF_000442215.2 Lipotes vexillifer
AGGAATGCACCTGTATTGGAGGCTCTCTGAATCTGCATGTGAGCCTTAGGGCCGTGTGACTAACATGGTATAAAAGATGGGTAATAAGTCAAGGCTGAGGCTTCTCTGTATAAGGGTGATGTATACGCACTTCAGCTCTTGTCAGGGCAACTGTACACAGGTGTTGGATGTCACAACTAGGAGAAGGATGCTACTGGTATCTAGTGAGTAGAGGCCAAGGATGCTGTTCAATATCCTACAATACACATGACAGCCCCACAACAAGAGATTATCAAGCCCAAAATGTCAATATAGTGCTGAGGGTGGGAAACTATTAAAGTCTGTGATGCCTCTAAAGTCTGATAAATAGCCAACCCAAACTTGTAACCAAAGCTGTGATGCTACAGGTTGACCTCGATCTTGGTCCCCAAAAGTGTACTCATGCTGCAGGGGTAAGAATGTTATTTCTTTACACCCTGGCCACACTGAGGATTATCAGTTTGTTTGCTCTCTCCTGGAAGCAGAATGCTAGTACAGAACAGAGACCTGACTTTCATCAGGAGAGTGGTGAGGGACCCAAAGGGGGTTTCTTACCCTCCAGTGGGAGCAGTTTTGCAAATTTCCACTAGGGGGCAGCTATCAGCAGCATCCCCTCTTAAAGGTGGCTTAAAATTAAATCAAAATAAAACAAAACAAGAAAAGACCTGCTACCTGTCACCATGCTCTCCTAAAGAGAAGTGAAAGAACCTGGAATAAGAGAGACACATGGCTTAAAATCCCAGCTCTTCCATTTACCCATATTTGCCCAAAAAATAAGAGATGCTGATGAATAGCACATGCTGTTTTTCCAAGGAAATTTTTCAGTGAAAAATATATGTAAGCACTCTCAACATATTTGTATGGAAAGTTATTTTTTTAATGACTTTATAAAGACAAATTTGCTTTTAAAAATATATAGTGTAACTTTCATAATTGAACATACACATGGAACAAAAGTCAAAATGTGCAAAAGAATACACAACAGAAAGTAGACCTCTATCATGCTTTTTATTTTATGCCGTATCATTAAATTGGCAAAAAATTAAGAGTGTTGTCAAAAATAAATTTGAAATGGATCAAAGACATGAATGTAAGGCCGTACACTATAAACTCTTAGAGGAAAAGCTAGGCAGATCACTCTTTGACATAAATTGCAGCAATGTCTTTTTGATCCACTTCCTAGAGTAATGAAAATAAAAACAAAAATAAACAAATGGGACCTAATTAAACTTAAAAGCTTCTGCACAGCAGAGGAAACCATAAACAAAATGAAAAGATGACCCACAGAATGGGAGAAAATATTTGCAAACGAAGCAACTGACAAGGGGTTAATCTCCGAAATATAAAAACAGCTCATGCACCTCTATATCGAAAAAACAACCCGATCAAATAAAATGGGTAGAAGACCTAAAGAGACATTTCTCCAAAGAAGACATACAGATGGCCAAAAAGCACATGAAAAGATGCTCAACATCACTAATTATCAGAGAAATGCAAATCAAAACTACAATGAGGTATTATTACCTCACACCGGTCAGAATGGCCATCATCAAAAATCTACAAATAATACATGCTGGAGAGGGTGTGGAGAAAAGGAAACCCTCCTACACTGTTGGTGGGAATGTAAATTGGTACAACCATTATGGAGAACAGTACAAAGATTTCTTAAAAAACTAAAAATAGAACTACCATGTGATCCAGCAATCTCACTCCTGGGCATATATCCAGAAAAGATGAAAACTCTAATTCAAAAAGATACATGCACCCCAGTGTTCACAGAAGCACTGTTTACAGTAGCCAAGTCATGGAAGGAATCTAAATGTCCATTGACAGATGAATGGATAAAGAAGATGTGGTACATATACACAACGGAATATTACTCAGCCATAAAAAGAATGAAGTAATGCCATTTGCAGCAACAGGGATGGACCTAGAGATGATCATATTAAGTGAAGTAAGTCAGTCAGAGAAAGACAAATATCATGTGATATCACTTATATGTGGAATCTAAAAAAATGATATAAATGAACTGATTTACAAAACAGAAATAGAGTCACAGATGTAGAAAACAAACCTATGGTTACCAAGGGGTAAAGGGGGGGAGGAAGGGATAAATTGGGATTGACGTATACACACTACTATATATAAAATAGATAACTAATAAGGACCTGCTGTATAGCACAGGGAACTCCAGTCAATACTCTGTAATGACCTATATGGGAAAAGAATCTAAAAAAGAGTGATTACGTGTATATGTATAACTGATTCACTTTGCTGTACAGCAGAAACGAACACATTGTAAATCAACTATATTCCAATAAAAAAAATTTTTAAATTAAAGTGTTGTGATTCTATGTGTTGGTATGAATGGAGATTCATAGACACTCCTTTAGCGCTGTTAGAAATATGAGTGGGAACAACCACTTCAGAAAACAGTACGACATTGTTAAAGTTAAAGATGTATAATTCCTGGGCTTCCCTGGTGGCGCAGTGGTTGAGAGTCCGCCTGCCGATGCAGGGGACACGGGTTCGTGCCCCGGTCCGGGAAGATCCCACATGCCGCAGAGCGGCTGGGCCCGTGAGCCATGGCCACTGAGCCTGTGCATCCGGAGCCTGTGCCCCGCAACGGGAGAGGCCACAGCAGTGAGAGGCCCACGTACCGCAAAAAAAAAAAAAAAAAAAAGATGTATAATTCCTCTCCTCGTGTATATATGCAATACATGTATACATCTGAGAACATTCATAAGATCATTGTTCATAATGCTGTTGGGAACATCCCATATGTCCATCTATGGTAGAATGCATAAATAAATTATGGTATATTCATGCAATTGATACTATACAGAAGTGATTATCTTTTTGATCTCAGGGCTCCTTTACACTCTTAAAAACTACTAACCACCCAAAGAGCTTTTGTTTACATTTATACCTATACATATTTACCATGTGGGAAGTTTGAACGGAGAAACTTTTTAAATGTTTGTTAATTCATTTAAAAATAATAAATATATACCATAACCTAAATAATATTGTTATGAAAAATAACTTTTTTTAAAGCCTAGCAAAAATGGCGACATTACATATATGCAAATCTCTTTAATGTCTGCCTTAATAGAAGGCAACTGCATTCTCATATCTACTTCTGCATTCATTTGTTGCAATATCTCACCTCATGTAGTTCCTAGAAAGCTCCACAGTACATTTTTTCTAGAAAGCTCCACAGTACTCATGAGAGAATAAAGATAAAAAAGGCAAATCTCTTCTTGGTATTTATATGCTATGTGTGTATACTTGGTACTATGAAAACAGTTTTGACCTCTTGGATGGTCTGATTTTAAGAAGCACCACTATATAGCGATGAAAATGAATGAGCTACATCATTATATGCCTCGTCAGAGAGAGTTCTCACAAACATATTGAACAAAGGAAGCAAGATACAAAAGAATACGCTCAGGGGAAGGGGGAGAATGGGGAGTTAGTGTTTAGTGGGTACAGAGTTTCAGTTTTCAGTTTTGCAAGAGTAAAAATGTTCTAGAGATGAGTAGTGGTGATGGTTGCACAATATTGTGGATGCACTTAATATCAGTGAAATGTACACTCAAAGCTGGTTAAGATGGTGAATTTTATGTTACATGCTGTTTTCCCCCCAGTTAAATGGTTCCTTAGATATGACACCAAAAGAAAAAATTGATACATTGCACTTTATCAAAATTATAAACTTTTCTGCTTCAAAGGACATCATCAATAAAGAGAAAAGGCAAACCATATAATGGGAGAAAATATTTTAAAATTATATATCTGATAAGGGAACTATATCCAGACTATATAAAGAACTCTAAAAACTCCACAACAAAAAGACAAATAACCCAATTTTTAAATGTTCAAGGACTTGAATACATATTTCTCCAAAGAAGATATACAAATGGCCAATAAGCACATGAAAAGATGCTCAACATCATTAGTCATTTAGAAAATACAGGGACTTCCCTGGTAGTCCAGTGGATAAGACTCTGCGCTCCCAATGCAGGGGGCATGGGTTTGATCCCTGGTCAGGGAACCAGATCCCACATGCCACAACTAAGAGCCCACATGCTGCAACTAAAGATCCTGCACATGGCAACAAAGATCCCGTGTGCCACAACTAAGACCTGGCACAGCCAAATAAATAAATAAATATTTTTTAAAAAGAAAATACAAATCAAAACCACAATAAGATACCACTTTATATCCACTTGATGGCTGTAATAAAAAAAGAGGCAATAACAAGCCTTGGTGAGGATGTGGAGAAACAGGGACCCTCATACATTGTTGACGAGAATGTAAAATGGAATAGCTATCAACTATACTTCAATTTAAAAAAAATTTTAAAAATAAAAATAGGGACTTCCTTGGTGGTCCAGTGATTAAGACTTTGCACTTCCAATGCAGGGGGCGTGGGTTCAATCCCTGGGCGGGGAACTAAGATCCCACATGCCGTGTGGCATGGCCAAAAATATTTATTTTAATTAAAAAAAATAAAAAAATAAAAATAAATAAAATGGAATAGCTGCTATGGAAAATATTTTGGTGGTTCCTCAAGAAGTTAAACATAAAATTATCATATGACCTTGCAATTCCATTCCTATACTCAAGAGAATGGAAAGATCTGTCCACCCAAACACTTGTGCATGAACATTCATACAGCATTATTCATAATAGCCCCAAAGTGGAAACAATCCAAATGTTCATCAGTTGATGAATGGATAAACAAAACTATACAATGGTGTACTATTCAGCCATAAAAAAGCTGGACAGGGACTTCCCTGGTGGTGCAGTGGTTAAGAATCCACCTGCCAATGCAGGGGACACGGGTTCGAGCCCTGATCCAGGAAGATCCCACATGCTGCAGAGCAACTAAGCCCGTCACATGCCACAACTACTGAGCCTGTGCTCTAGAGCCCGCGAGCCACAACTACCGAGCCCGCGTGCCACAACTACTGAGCCCACGTGCCACAATTACTGAAGCCCCCATGCCTAGAGCCCGTGCTCCGCAACAAGAGGAGCCATCGCAATGGGAAGCCCACACACCGCAATGAAGAGTAGCCCCCGCTCGCCACAACTAGAGAAAGCCCACGCGCAGCAACGAAGACCCAAGGCCGCCAAAAATAAATAAATAAATTTATTTTTTAAAAAGTTACAGAAATTACTCCAGCTTCAATTTTTATAACACATTGTCTTAGAGACTTCTTTTAAGAATGATTAGCTTCTGTGTCACAGAAATATTTTTATTAAAGTATATTAATTCCTTTCAGTTTTTCTTTGTTAGTAAGTCCAAGTAAAATTAAATGTAAAACTTGTATTCAAAAACAAAAAAGAAGCCACTGCAAAGAGAAGCCCACGCACTGCAACGAAGAGTAGCCCCTGCTCGCTGCAACTAGAGAAAGCCCGTGCGCAGCAACGAAGACCCAACGCAGCCAAAAATAAATAAATAAATCTATTGGGGGAAAAAAAAAAGCTGGACAATTATTTGGCAAAAAGTACTAATACATGCTACAACATGATGAACCTTGAAAACATGAGCTAAGTGAAAGATGCCAGACACCAAAGAGCAAGTATTGCATGATTTCATCTATGTGAAATGTCCAAAATAGGCAAATCCTTGAAGACAAACTATGGTTTGGGGCAGGGCTGTGGGAGGGGAGGTGGGGTCAGGCAGGCATGCATGGGGAGTGACTGCTAATGGGTTTCTTGTGGAGGTGACAGAAAATGTTCTAAAATTAGTGGTGATGGCTGTGTAACTCTGTGAATATACTTAAAGCCACTGAATTTATATGTTTAAAAGGTAAATCTTATGGTATGTGGATTGTACCTCAATAATGCTGTTATAAAGATAAATGGTGGCAAACAAGCATGTGAAAAGATGTTTCTCAATATTAACTATTAGGGACATATATATGAGATACTCCCACATATCTGTTAGAATGGCCAAAAAAAGGAAAAAGACGGACAATACCAAGAACTGACAAGGCTGTGGACACACTGGAAATCTCATACATTGCTGGTGGGAATGCACGATGGAGCCACTTTGGAACACGGTTTGGCAGTTTTTTTGTAAAGTTACACATACACGTACCATAAGGCTCAATAACCTATTCCTAGGTGTTTACCAAAGAGAAAGGAACACATGTTCATGCAAAAACCTAAACATGAATTTTATAGCAGTGTCATTACCAGACCAATAAAACCCAAGAACTTCCCTGGCGGTCCAGTGGTTAAGATTCTGTGTTTCCAATGCAGGGGCGTGGGTTTGATCCCTGGTCAGGGAACTAAGATCCCGCATGCCGCACAGCACAGCCAAAAAAAGGAAGGAAGGAAGGAAGAAAGGAAAAAAAGAAAGAAAGAAAGGGATGACCCAAATATTCAAATGATGAATAACCAACCATGGTGCATCCATACAATGCAAGAGGAGTCCGCAACAGAAAGGAATGAACTGTGGCTACAACAACGTGGATGAACGTCAAATTAAATAGTTTAAATGAAAGAAGCCAGCTCCAGAAGGCAACATACAGTATGATTCCATTTATAGGATGAGCTGGAAAAGGTAAAACTGTAGGAACAGGAGACAGGTTGATGGTTGTCAGGGGCTGGAAGTAGAGGGAGGGGTTGACTGCAGAGGAGCACACGGGAATTTTGGAGGCGATGGAAATAGCCTACATCTTGACTGTGGTGGTTGGTACGTGATTGTATGTGTCTGTCAAAATTTGGAAAACTGTAAACTAAAAAGAGTGAATTTTTATGTATGGAAATTATACTTCAGTGATTCTGACTTACAAAAAAAACAAAACCAAAGGGGGAAAGAAAGTGGTTCTTCCTCTCATATGGTTGGACCAATCTAATTCCATTTTCCCTTCCAAGAAAGCAATCACTGTTACCAGTTTGTGTATCCTCTCAGCTTCTCAGAAATACTCTAGATATATACAAGTGCATATGTATATATGCATGTATACATATATATATATACATGCACAGATATGTAGACATACAATTTTAGAAGCCTGTTATACACTGGTTTTTACTGTGCTTTGCACTTTATATATTTTGAATATCCTTCCATATCAGCACAGAGCAGGCTGTCTGATTCCTTTATTTATTTTTTTAAAATTTATTTATTTATTTTTATTTGTTTGTGCCGGGTCTTAGTTGTGGGCAGGCTCCTTAGTTGTGGCATGCGAACACTTAGTTGGGGCACGCAAGCGGCATGTGGGATCTAGTTCCCTGACCAGGGACTGAAGCTGGGCCCCCTGCACTGGGAGCGCAGAGTGTTAACCACTGCAACACCAGGCAAGTCTTTTTTTTGAAGCAGGCAGATAACTTGGCTGAACTCAAGCTACAGGCTGCCCCCCGCCCCACCCCGGGTCTTAGCTGAAGTGTATCCGTTCACTTTGTTTAACCGCAGCTGGAGTTGCCCTGTATACAAGGGTTCTGCTAGAGATTGGAGCAGGGCTCACGTATAGATGGGGGGTTCCTCTTCTCTGGATCTCCCTTTTCAGGATTGCTCCCTCAATTTCCAAGAGGCCGTGTTCATGCACACTTAGCTCTCTGATTCTTCAAGCCAGTAAACCAGGCATTCTGGCAGAGATGCAGCCACACACCCCCCACCCCCTTTGCCCTGCCTCTGAAAATGGGACATACACCCAGGTCCTGTCCCTTTCTTCTACGTGACAACACCCCTTCAACAACGGTCTGTTTTTGGTCATTCTCCAGTGCCCTCAGGTAGTTAAATTTTTTACATTTTATCCAGCATTTACAGCCATTAACTGCACAGGATTGATCTGGGGAGGTGCTCGGCCATGACTGGGAGAAGGATTTTGCCTCACTCTTTCTAATGGCCACATTGCACCTTCAGGACAACCCTACAGGAAAGGTAATATTATTGCCCCCTTCCTGCAGAGCAGTGGGTCATATGGGCCCATTAGACCCCAGATCCTTTGAGCATTTTGGGATCGAGTGTGATTCTTTTTCCAAAGATTTTATTTTATTTTTTAACCATCTTTTAAAATTGAAGTATAGTTAATTTACAATGTTGCATTAGTTTCAAGTGCACAGCAAAGTGATTCAGTCATATATATATTCTTTTTCAGATTCTTTTCCATTATAGGTGATTACAAGATATTGAATATAGTCCCCTGTGCTATACAGTAGGTCCTTGTTGTTTATTTATTTTCTACATAGTAGAGTGTGTATCTGTTAATCCCAAACTCCCAGTTTATCCCTCTTCCCCCTTTCCCCTTCGGTAACCACAAGATTGTTTTCTATGTCTGTGACTCTATTTCTGTTTTGTAAATCAGTTCATTTATATCATTTTTGTTTAGATTCCACATATGTGATATCATATTATATTTGTCTTTCTCTGACTTACTTCACTTAGTATGATAATCTCTAGTCCATCCATGTGCTGGAAATGGCATTTCATTTTTTTATGGCTATTATTCCATTGTGTATATATACTACATCTTCTTTATCCATTCATCTGTTGATGGACACTTAGGTTGTGTCTTGGCTATTGTAAATAGTGCTACTATGAACGTTTGGGTGCATGTATCTTTTCTTTTCTTTTTTTTTCCGGTACGCGGGCCTCTCACTGTTGTGGCCTCTCCCGTTGCGGAGCACAGGCTCTGGACGCGCAGGCCCAGCGGCCATGGCTCACGGGCCCAGCCGCTCCGCGGCATGTGGGATCTTCCCGGACCGGGGCACGAACCCGTGTCCCCTGCACCGGCAGACGGACTCCCAACCACTGCGCCACCAGGGAAGCCCGCATGTATCTTTTCTAATTAGAGTTTTTGTCTTTTCCAGATATATGCCCAAGAGTGGGATTGCAGGATCATATGGTAACTCTATTTTTAGTTTTTTAAGGAACCTCCATATTGTTCTCTATAGTGGCTGCACCAATTTACACTCCCACCAACAGTGTACCAGGGTTCCCTTTTCTCCACATCCTCTCCAGCAATTTTTATTTGTAGACATTTTGATGATGGCCATTCTGACCAGTGTGAGGTGACACCTTGTTGTAGTTCTTTGTGGGTTTTTTTTTGGTTGTTTTTTTTTGCCCATGCTACGTGGCTTGTGGGATCTTAATAACCCGACCAGGGATTGAACCTGGGCCCTTGGCAGTGAAAGCACAAAGTCCTAACCACTGGACCACCAGGGAAGTCCTGATGCCTCATTGTAGTTTTGATTTGCATTTCTCTAATAGTTAGCGATGTTGATCATCTTTTCATTGCTCGTTGGCCATCTGTATATCTTTTTTGGACAAATGTCTATTTAGGTCTTCTGCCCATTTTTTGATTGGGTTGTTTTTTTGACAGTGAGCTGAATCAGCTGTTTGTATATTTTGGAAATTAACTCCTTGTCAGTTGCATTGTTTGCAAATCTTTTCTCCCAGTCCATAGGTTTTTTTCATTTTGTTTATGGTTTCCTTTGCTGTGCAAAAGTTTTTTTTTTTTATACATACATACATACATACATACATATATATATATACATTCTTTTTTACATTCTTTTCCATTATGGTTTATCACAAGATATTGAATATAGTTCCCTGTGCTATACAGTAGGACCATGTTGTTTATCCATTCTATATATACTAGTTTGCATCTGCTAATCCCAAACTCCCATTCCACCCCCCCACTCCCCCTTCCCCTTGGCAACCACAAGTCTGTTCTCTGTGTTTGTAAGTCTGTTTCTGTTTCATAGATAGGTTCATTTGTGTCGTATTTTAGATTCCACATATAAGTGATATCACATGGTATTTGTCTTTCTCTTTGATTTACTTCACTTAGTATGATAGTCTATGTCCATCCATGTTACTGCAAATAGCATTCTTTCATCTTTTTTTATGGCTGAGTAGTATTCCATTGTGTATATGTACCACATTTTCTTTATCCATTCATCTGTCGCTGGGCATTTAGGTTGTTTCCATGTCTTGGCTATTGTGAATAGTGCTGCTGTGAACATAGGGGTGCATACATCTTTTTGAATTATAGTTTTGTCTGGATATATGCCCGGGAGTGGGATTGCTGGATCCCACTCTATTTTTAATTTTTTGAGGAACCTCCAAACTGTTTTCCACAGTGGCTTCACCAACTTATATGCCCACCAACAGTGCAGGAGTTTTCCCTTTTCTCCATACCCTCTTCAGCATTTCTTATTTGTAGACTTTATAATGATGGCCATTCTGACCAGTGTGAGGTGGTACCTTATTGTAGGTTTGATTTGCATTCCCTAACAATTAGTGATGTTGAGCACCTTTTCATGTGCCTGTTGGCCATATGTATGTCTTCTTTGGAGAAATGTCTATTTAGGTCTTCTGCCCATTTTTCTATTGAATTGTTTGGTTTTTTGTTATTGGGTTGTATGAGCTGTTTGTATATTTTGGAAATTAAGCCCTTGTTGGTCATATCATTTGCAAATATTTCCTTCCAGTCTGTAGGTTGTCTTTCCACTTTGTCTATGGTTTCCTTTGCTGTACAAAAGCTTGTAAGTTTGATTAGGTCCCATTTGTTTATTTTTGCTTTTATTTCTATTGTCTTGGGAGACTGTCCTACAAAAACATTGGTATGATTCATAGCATACAGCTCTTAGAGTTTTGATATGCAGTCTGTAACCACCACCATGATCAATGTATAGAACAGTGTCATCACCCACAAAAGTTACCCCATGCCTCTTTGTAGTCACCGCCTCTTCAAACCTCAGCTTTTGGAAAGCACTGATTTTTTTTTTGTCCCTATAGTTTTGCTTTGTAAGAATGTCATATATATATATATATATATATATATATTTCTTGACTCTCTATTCTGTTTTATTGATCTAGATATCTACACTATCTCTAGTACAGTGCTGTCTGGACTTTTTTTTTTAACATCTTTATTGGAGTATAATTGCTTTACAATGGTGTGTTAGTTTCTGCTGTATAACAAAGTGAATCAGCTATACATATACATGGGGATATATGTCTGGACTTTTTGCTTTTATAGTAGGTCAGAAAATCAGGTAATGTGAATCTTCCAACATTGTTCTTCAATTTCAAAATTGTTTTGGCTATTCTAATTCCTTGACTTCTACAAATAAATTTTAGAATCAGCTTGCCAATTTCTACAAAAGTCCTGCAGGGATTTTGGATCGGAATTGCACTGAATCTGTAGATCAGTTTGGAGTGATCAGCTTTAAAACAAAAGCTTTTAAGTTCACTTAGGTCCCATTTGTTTAGTTTTGCTTTTATTTCCATTATTCTAGAAGATGGATGCTAAATGACCACAATTTACGTCTAGGAGTGTTCTCCTAGAGTATGTTTTCCTCTTGGAGTTTTATTGTACCTGGTATGACCTTTAGTCTCTAACCCATTTTGAGTTTGTTTTTGTATATGCTGTTAGAGAATGTTCTAATTTCATTCTTTTATGTGCAGCTGTCCAGTTTTCCCAGCACCACTTATTGAAGAGACTCTTTTCTCCATTGTGTATTCTTGCCTCCTTTACTGTAGATTAATTGACCATAAGTGCATGGGTTTATTTCTGGGCTTTCTTTCCTTTCCATTGATCTATATGTTTGCTTTTGTGCCAGACCATACTGTTTTGATTACTGTAGCTTTGTAGTATAGCCTGAAGATGGGGAACCTGATTCCTCCAGCTCCATTTTTCTTTCCCAAGATTGTTTTGGCTATTTGGGGTCTTTTGTGTTTCCATACAAATTTAAAAATTTTTTGTTCTAGTTCTGTGAAAAATGTCATTGGTAATTTGATAGGGATTGCGAATGTGGTTTTTTGTTTTGTTTTGTCTTCTTATTTTGGCATCTATGCACTTAACCACGTGCAACCTAGAATGTGGTGGTTCTTAATCCTGGCTGTGCATCAGAACCACCTGCATATCCTGCCAAGCCCTGCTGAATCAGACTCTTTGGGCTCTACTTTGGAAAGAAGCTCCATGCCTCAACACAGAGTCAGGGCTCAAATATGGGCATGCCTTTCCCCTCCCGTCTCCCTTTTTCTGCCTCCCTGGGGAAGATTTCTACCGCCAGCCTCTTCCTCTACCGAGTCTCAGACCTAGATAATTAGGGTTACCTTTGACCCATTCCTGCCAGATCTATGTCACCAGCCTGCACAACAGGTGAAACAGGCTCCAGGAGCTGCAGGAAGAAACAGCTATCCTTTGGATCATCCTTCTCCACCTGTCAGAAGCCATAACCCTGATTACGTGACTGCTGGGAAGAATGCTATGAGTCATGGTGTATGTGCCACCCAATCTCTGCCTTTAAATAAACCACACCTGACAGCCCCATGCTATCCTGGGCCCCTTCAAGTTCCTGGAACCTCCCAGATGCTTCTGAAGGTAATTGTAGTTCAGCTGTGGTACCAGCCATACTTAAATTGCCCTGAATGTTAACACGGGAGGGAGTTCTCATACACCTCTAGGACATTCCTCTCTAAGTCAAAATTTGTTCATATGGCTTTTATGGTCCTATGTGGTTGGGCCCCTGTGTATGCCTCTGGCCTAAGCCCTGTCACTCCCTATCGTTATACCTCAGCCGTCCCAGCCTTTTGACTGTCCCTAGATCACACCTCAGGACTCTTGCACCTGCCACTCACCCCAGCTAGAAACTTCTTCCCTTAGAACCTCACACTCAAATGTCACCTCCTCACAGAGGCCCTTCCTGACTATCCAGTGTTAAGTCACCCTCACCCACTGCCCTGTCACTCTCCATCTCCCTAACCCGGTTTAATTTTCTTCATAGTACTTATCACATTCTACTGTTATCCTCTCTCTGCTTGTCTAGTTGCTTATTGTAGCTCTCCCCCACTAGATCGGAAGCTCCAGGATAGCAAAAGACTTGCGCATCACTGCTGTACCCTGCATGCCTTGAGCAATGCCAGGAACAAGCTGTCACTCAATAAGCAACCGTGAGAGAATGATACCTTTGTCATCATCAGCAAACCAAAGACAGGTAGACACTGGAGGCAGGCACAGGGGACGGACACAGTGAGGAACCCCACACAGGGTAAGTCAGCTCACCCACTGGGTTTGAATCCTGGCTCCATCACTACTAGCTGTGACCTTGGTCTCACCTCTGGGGGATGTAACCTTGGGCTTCCTTCTCTGATCCTCGGTTTTCCTCCTGCATAAAACCGGGAAAAGAATCAGACATACCTCACAGTATCATAGTAAAGGTAAAGCAGATACTACACTTTCAGCATGCAGCACAGAGCCAAGCCCATTGGATCAATAATCCTGGATGCAAAGTGGGATAGGGGCATGCACAAAGCCTGAGAGATGGCCTGTGTACCTAAAGGCGCCCCTGTTTGCACTTCCTTAAAAGGTAGATCCAAGGCCACTGCCCTGTGTTAATCTACCAAGCTTGTTACTGCTGGAGAAGCCAGACAGAACCACTTATCAAGGGTCCTTTTGGGGCTCCACAAATAATTATCTGGGGCACCTGCCAGGTGCCTGAGGGAAGACAGATGAAGCAGATGAGGTCTGTGCCCTCTGAGAACTTAATCCAGGAGCAGAGACAAGATAAAACACAGGATCAAAGATAACAGAGGGTAACTGTGAGACGGAAGAAGGCCAGGGACAGTCTGTTGGCAGTGGATCAGCTTTGCTCCTGGTACACGAAGATAGGATGCCCCTCCCCATGGGCCCCTCCATAGGATGCCTCTGCTGTCAAATAGAGTCGTGGTTAGGAGACTGTCCTCCCCAGCCAGGCACACCCTGTTTTAAATCGTGGATCCTGTGTGACCTCAAGCACATAACTTCACCTCTCTGAACCTCATCGCCTTGTTTATAAAATGGGGATAATATTAGGACCTATTTGCAGGGCTCTTGGGAGAATTTAAGGAGATTTGCATTAAAAATACTTGGCATGGGGCGTGGTGAATAGGAAACGGGTGGCAAATGCCAGCCAGAGTTGCTGTGTTGTTGTTATGTTTATCCAAATGGGAAGCGCGTCAAAGAAACATCTCTAGCATCTGCCACTTGAATTTATTTACATGGTGCTTGTGTGCTAGACAATGTCAGGGAATTGTCTTGACAAACATATGAGGACGGTACTATTTTTTTCATCTTTTTTTTTTTACGCATAACATAAAATGTATCATCTTAACCATTTTTAAGCGTACAGCTTAGTAGTGTTAAGCCTATTTTGTTGTGCAACAGATCTCTAGAACTTTTTCATCTAGCAAAACTGAAACGCTTCCGATTTCCCCCTCCGCCAACCCCTACTTTCTGTTTCTAGGAAAACACTATTTTAACTCTGTTTCACAAATCAAGAAAACCAAGACCAGCTACATATTTTGTGGGACTCAGGGCCAAATGAAAATGAAACTTAAAAGGAATGTCTAGACCGCAATATCAGAGCATTAAACCAAGCACAGGACCCTTCTGAGTGCAGTCACTCAGGGCCCATGAAACAGGTCCCAGAGGAAACCAAGGTCCAGAGAAGTTAAAGTCACACAGCAAGTTTGGGAGCCTCTAAAATTACACGATTTCCCTAACTTATTGTAAACCCCCTGCAGGCAGGGGCTTTGATATGTTCACAGCGGATTGCCCAGCAGCCAGCACAATGCCTGCCACACACTGGCACTCATTACAAAGTTCGTATCTGGGGAAATGAATGAATAGGTCACATTCATCCTAGAGAGAAGAGGCTTCTCCAAGTTTCTGAGCTCTACCTCAGCTCTGACGCAATAACATTCCCATTCCTACTCGTCTTTTTTTTTTTCTTAACATTTTTATGGAGTATAATTTCTTTACAATGGTGTGTTAGTTTCTGCTGTACAACAAAGTGAATCAGCTATATGTATACATATATCCCTGTATCCCCTCCATCTTGCGTCACCCTCCCATCCTCCCTATCCCACCTCTCTAGGTGGTCACAAAGCACGGAACTACCCATCTTTTGCGTTTACCTAGAGCCCTCGCATTCCTAGGAGAAGCAAGCGTGGCGTGTGTCTGTCTCTACATAATGTCCCCTGGCACTTTTATGAGGCCACACCTCTTCAGAACATTCCTGGTTTTGAGTCCCAGTTTTATGAGGTGAATGAAGTTAGAAGACACAGGACAATATGAGGTCCCTGGTGGCACGTTCTGGCTCCAGGTCCCTAGGTCACCCAGAGTCTGGTCTGAGGGTCAAGTCGCCTCTCTGATCTGAACACAAGAAAACTAGAACAGAAGTATACAAGTATAAGCAAAACATGAGGTGGTTTTGTTTTGTTTTGTTTTGTGTTTTACAGTTATGGCATTAAGTGCTACAAGAGTTTAGGGAGCTAGCCTAATTTTGGTTTCTTTGAAAGGGACTTCATTTTTCTGTCTGTGAGATTCTTTGCTGGCAGTGGGAAGAATGGAGGGCTGGAACTTCAGGAGCACATCAGTGGATTAATCATAACCCTGATCTCATGACCTCTTGTCATCATTGCTCTGTGCATGGCTCCCTTGTAGTTTAATTGTTCTTTCTTTCTTTCTTTTCATTAAAATAGTGAATACCTGTGAACCTACCCAAGACCAAGATCATTACCAACAACTCTGGGTTCCTCTTCTGTATCTCATTCTTCCTTCTCAGAAGTAATGAGTCTCCTGGATTTTGTGTTTTCCAGTTGTCTTTTTGCAGATGTGTTATATCCGTATGACTAACTAAATAACGCATTGTTTAGTTTTACTAGTTTTTGAAATTCACAGAAAGGGTATCATATAATACGCCATCATCTGAGACTTGCTTTTTTGATTCAAGAACAGCTAAAAAGATTCCCATCACAATATTGTTACATGTAGCTGTATTTTACTTATTTTTCACTGCTGTACAACATTCTAGTGTCTGGATGGATTTTAATGAATCTATTCTCATGGCATGGGCATTTGGGTTGTTTCAGCTTTTTGTTATTAAAAAGAGAGCCTCCATGAAATTCTTCGAGTTAAATTTTGCCTTGGGTATATAACTAATATAATATGAGAAAGATACTATATATATATTTTTTGGGGGGTGGGGGTGGGGGAGTGTTGCGTGGCTTCTGGGATCTTGGTTCCCTAACCAGGGATTGAACCCAGATCCTCAGCAGTGAAAGCACAGAGTCCTAACCACTAGACTGCCCGGGAATTTCTGAGATACTATATTTCTGGTCTTTTTTTTTTTTTATGTAACACAAAATTTATCATCTTAAACATTTTTAACTGTGTGCTTTAGTAGTGTTAGATATATTCACTTTTTTGTGTAACTAGAATTAGAATTTTCGTCCTGCAAAACTGAAAGTCTATAAACATTGAACATCTCCTCCTCATTTTCCCCCTCCCCCAACCCCTACTTTCTGTTTCTAGGAAAGTAGCATTTTAACTCTGTTTCACAAATCAAGGAGTGGAATTACTGATTCATGGGGTATAGGAATGCTCAATTTTGCAAGAGAATCCCAAACTGTTTCTCCAAATGACTGTTCCAATGCATATCCCCCAATGATCACAGGGGATCCCACTGTTCCCCATCTCCCACACATGGTATTATCATAATTTTTTTTTTTTTTTTTTTTTTTTTTTTTTTCCCAATTGAAATAGATTAAATTTTTCCATACCTTTTTTTACCAGAGGTATGAGAACATTAAAGAAATAAAAGAAACCCTAAAGCTCCTGTAGCAGTTCTCTCATCAATGGGTATACTTTTCTCTGAGGAGGAGAGATGAACTTCCTTTGTGCGTAACTGTTTAGTAGTAGAGTTGAGACTAGATCTTGGGTCATTGGATTCCTATTCCATTTCACTTTCTACCATATTCCTTAGTGTTGTCATTACTTTAATTCCTTTTCCCTTTTTGTCTTCCACATCTCCTTTTTTTTTTTTTTTTTTTTTTTTTTGCCACACCACATGACTTACGGGGATCTTAGGTCTGGGACCAGGGATTGAAACTTTGCCCTCAGCAGTGAAAGCACCAAGTCCTAACCACTGGACTGCCAGGGAATTTCCAGTCAAACTTCTTACTTTTGCCAATTGAATGAGTGTTGAGTGAATACATGAATTAACGGTGGAGGGAAAATAGGTTGCTCATATCAATTTTCAAAAACTCAGTTCATATGAGGACTTAAATAATCAATGACCTTCAGCAAATTAAATGTGCCTTAAAATGCTGCTAAGAAGGCAAAATGGAAGGAGTCAAACATAAGGTTGCAAAAATATTCTAAAAACTAAAATCACCTATTATAAATAGATGTAAGATAAAAATAGTTTAAAAACAAAGTCCCTGTATAGATCATATTGTAGTTTGCATCAAATCATAATATATATATTTATGCTTTTTTTCTTTGTTAACAATATATTTCACAATTTTATTTTATTTTTTAATTTTTTTTTTAGAAATGGGTTTTTTTAAAACAAGTTATTTATTTATTTTCGGCTGCGTTGGGTCTTCGTTGCTGTGTGCGGGCTTTCTCTAGTTGCAGAGAGCACGGGGGCTACTCTTCATTGTGGTGCACGGGCTTCTCATTGCGGTGGCTTCTCATTGCAGAGCACAGGCTCTAGGCACGTGGGCTTCAGTAGTTGCGGCATGTGGGATCAGTAGTTGTGGCTCACGGGCTCTAGATCAGAGGCTCAGTAGATGTGGTGCACAGGCTTAGTTGCTTTGCGGCATCTTCCCGGACCAGGGATCGAACACGTGTCCCCTGCATTGGCAGGTGGATTCTCAACCACTGCGCTACCAGGGAAGCCCCGCAATTTTAAAAGGGATAAAATCATCTTTGCTCTGTGTATCCTATACACAAAAATATTCAAATAGATTACAGAGTTTAATTTAAACTCAGGAAGCTCATACATAAACTAGAAGGACACATAAGCCGATAAATATCTAAAGTGGGTACTCAATGGCCAGGAACTACTTTTTTTTTTTTTTTTTTTTTTTTTTTTTTTGGACTACTTTTTTAAGTATACGAATAAAGGTAAAAACCATGAAGGAGGGAATTCCCTGGTGGTCTAGTGGTTAGGACTTGGCACTTTCATTGTCGAGAGCGTGGGTTCAGTCCCTGGTTAGGGAACTAAGTTCCTGTAAGCTGAGTGGTTCGGCCAAAAAAAAAGTGAAGGGAAAAAGACTGATGGAGTCTATTAAAAATGCAAAAATTTTTGTAGGCCCCAATATTAAATAAATATAAAGGTAATATAAGGGCAATCAATCAACCATCTGGGGAAGATACATTGGTGGTATGGGGATATATGTACCTACCTTTGATGAATTTGGCCTGAGAGTGTGCAGGCCAGAGTAAGAATCTGGTGATGTCACTGCTACTGGGGCACTTGGGGGATTGGATTATAAATGTATATAAATACGTCTCTGCGGGGGGCAGGCCTCACTCTAACTTCTGAAGCCTGGGTAGTAGTCCAAGTCCCCTTCAGTGGACAGGCAAAGCTTCTTCAGTCTCCCAATTAGGAAATTTTAGCAAAAGGAAATAAGGTAGGAGATCTACTAAATGTATGTGTTCGGTGGGGGTGTGAGGGTACGGTGGGTTTGAGAATGACAAAGGTATAAAATTCTAGATGTGAGAGCCCCAAAATTGCTACAGAGGAGGAGCTTGGAAAGGGATGCTTCATTCACCATAGGTATAGCACAAAAGGCTCTTCAAGGGCCTACAAAAATATTGGGGAGGTAGGTACAGCAGTGGCAGGGAATGTAGTTCCATATAACCTTGTCAGTTAGTCAGGCAGCTCAGTTAAATCTCAGTGGTGGTGCAGTGGTTAAGAATCCGCCTGCCAATGCGGGTTCGATCCCTGTTCCGGGAAGATCCCACATGCTGCGGAGCAACTAAGCCCCGTGCGTCACAACTACTGAGCCTGCACTCTAGAGCCTGCAAGCCACAACTACTGAAGCCTGCCTGCCTAGAGCCTGGCTGCTCCTCAACAAGAGAAAACACCGCAGTGAGAAACCTGCGCACCGCAAGGAAGAGTTGCCCCCGCTTGCCGCAACTAGAGAAAGCCCACGCACAGCAACAAAGACCCAACGCAGCCAAAAATAAATAAATTAATTAATTTTTAAAAAATCTCATCAAAAGTATATTTAATGTGGGTTGTGGGTACATTTTGACCTGTTTGATGTGATAAGGCGTGAGCTCTCCATAAATGAGTGCCAAGGGTGAGCAAAGCTTTGTAAAGGGCTCTTGGCTGAGGAGAACGGTTGGACCAAGTCATACCACTGACTGTATTCTTTCAAAGTACACTTACTCCTCTTCTCGCAGGGGTCTGATCTACTCTACCCTAAGGGTGTGGCCTCCTTTGAATCCCATCAGGTTGATTAATTAAATAGGGTGTGGAGGAATTAAACAAAGACCACTTTGGAGGCAGGGATACCAAGATGATTCACCAATCTCTTGTCCAGTTTTTCTTTCATTAGATGTGATTTTCCCCCTTTCATTCACACAGATTTTTTTCAAGAAAAGCAGCTGTTCTACAGTGGACCCAAGAGCAAGAAAATTTTAGTGAGTTACCAAAGATAAAGGAGAGAGAAATTTGTTACATGTGAAAAGCACTGATGATGTGGTTGAATTAAATTGTATTTGTGTCTCTGGGACTGCGCTTGATTTGCCAAAATCTTATCGCTATGGTATTTCTATAGGTTACATAAAAATGTATTTAGTTATTCAACAGATATTTCTTGAGTGCCTACTATGTCCAAGCAGTGTTCTAAGATCTGGGGATACAGTATAAGCAAAAGGGGAGACAGAGGATTTAAAAGTAAACATACACCCTGTAAGTAATGATAAGTGAGTGCTTGGAAAAAAATTAAGAGTAAAGGAATGGAGAATGATGACGGTGCTATTTAGATAAGGTGGCCTCAGGAGACTTTTACTATAAGATAATTGATTTAAACCGAGTTCAGTAAGAATTTGGAGTGTGTATTTAGGAAGTTCCTGGCAAACTTTGCCACATCTTGGCTGTGTGAACTTGCTCCCAGTGACTAACTTCTCTGAGCCCAGCCTGTAAAATTCAGAGAGGATGCGGAAAATGCATTTGTAAATAATAGTGATTATTGCAGTTTATGAACACAATTTTATTACATTATGAATTTTATGAATGTAATAATAACTTCCCCATGCACCAAGGAAAAAATATTCCAATCTACTGAGGGGGTTCTTGGTACAGTTCCCGGCATGTATAATTAGCGATGGAATTTCGGACCCCGCCACTGAGCAGACATTCCCCTGATTCTGCGAATTCAGAAAGTGCATGATCGCTCACTAGCTTCAGTTCCCTCATCTATAAATTGGAGATAACGGTAGTGCTGACCACCTCGGGTTTTTTGTTGATGTTGTTAAACTAACATTTATTGAGCCACATTGAACCATGTGCCAGGGACGGTCCTAAACAATGGATATGTATTCATTAATTTAATCTCTAACAACCCAGTAAACCAAATACGATTTTTTTAAACAACATTTTATAATATAACCGAGGAAACTAAGGCACAGAGGAGTAAAATCTAGAGTCCCCACAGCTAGGATTCCAACCCAGACAACTAGGCTCCCGAGCGTGAAAATACTGTAAAGCGCTTACCCCCATGCTTAATATATCAAGCATATACTTAAAGAGCTCAATATATCTTTACAGTAGTGGTTGTTATCAGTTCGAGCCTGGGGCTGCTGCAGAATTTCTCCTTAGGAAGAACTTTAGGTAACCAGTTTGTTGTAAGAGGAAGCTACGGGGTGCTTGCATAGCAACCGTAGTTTACTGCATTTCAACCATAATGCTTATTTAAATTGGGGAGAGGAATCGGTGGTTCCCCCCCGCCCTTTGAGGCAGATGGTTTCTTCCGTTCTCCCGGAGGGTTTAGGTTACGCGCTCGGGAGTCACAAAGCGCGGGGTCACGTGGGCGGGCCGGTGCGCTTTGTGACGCCGCAGGCCCCGCCCTTCGTCCCGCCTATGCGCGCACTGACGCGCGCGCCGCCCGTGCAATCCCTGCTTAAGAGACCCCGGAGTGGGGCGCTCGTCCGAAGCCAGGCCGCGTCCGCCATAGTGGTTGGCTTGGAGGTGTCGCCGGCACCTGGCGAGGACCCGAGAGCGGCAGGGGGGGGGGGGGGGACA